>NC_058089.1:107873299-108173299 GCF_014858855.1 Bufo gargarizans
GACAATGATGTATGGGACAACAATGCTACACCTACATCCACTTAGTGTGTGCTTGTGTTCCTTGTGTGGTTTTAATAAAAAGTATGCATGTTTACTAATAGACAGACTGGAATCGTAAACTCTGTGAAGTACGGATTGTCTAAGGTGTCATTTGTTTGCTTAGTTAGGTTAGTAGTTAGGTACACAAATGATAAAATGAAGCCTTCAGAAGAAACATCTACCACATGAAGAGATTCTTCAGCACCCACAGAAAATTAAAAAGAGGAGGGAAATGTTAAAGAAATTATCCAGCTTTTCTGAAAGTGGATATTAAAAAGGACTTTAGGTATTAATAGCAACGCCCCCACACTACCCCATATAGTTATTTCCCCCACACTGCCCCATATAGCAATTTTCCCCAACTGCTCCATATAGTAGTTTCTTCCACACTGTTCCCCATGTAGTAGTTTGCCCCCACAAAGTAATTTGCCTCCCACACTGCCCCCCAATAAGTAATTTGACCCCACCCTGCCCTTCATTAAGTAATTTGCCCCACACTGCCACTAATTAGGTAATTTGCCCCCCACTGCCACCAATTAGGTAATTTGCCCCCAGAGAAACATTTGCCCTTACTGTCCCTGTAGTAATATGTCCTCCTCTGCCCCCCAAAGTTGGCACACACACAAAAAAAAAAAGTCTAATACTTACCTGTGTCTGGAATGGTGAGGCAGGCCCATGTACGTCAAAGTCCTGCACGCTCCCCTATATAGGCACACAATGACTTCACCACGCACGCTGCGTTGGGCTTTTACCACCACATAGGCCTCAGGCCTGCTAGGCTTGAAGACTATGGCAGTGATAGGCGGTGGGGCAGGGAACTATGCATTCATGTGCCCCGCCGTAGTTTCTGGGCGTTTGGGTTGGCGTTGGGCCCCCCAGCAATGCCGGGCCCGGGGCTACAGACCTAAATGCCCCAATTATAATCCACCACTGCTTACGCTAACATGAACCTGTAAGGCTGAGTTATTACTTGGGTTATTTGGTTTTGGCCCCATGACTGCCTAAATAAGTGAAGTATGCATTGATTCTAAGAGCGACGCCTGTCATCTGCATGTCATATGGAATCACAGTATTATTTCACTACCACAGCAGACTCCCAATGCGTGTTACTGCAAGGCACAGTGTTCTACACCACTATAAAGGCTCTCTGCAGCCAGGAAATAGCATTTTTTTTTTATCGTGATTCATCACAAATATATTTGGATCGAGGCAAATTTTTCGGAAACTTCAGCAAACCAGACGAATCGAATTTTAGACAAATTCGCTCATCTCTAGTCCTCCTCCTGGGTGGGCTTCTTCTAAGATTGGGCCCCAAAGCAGCCGTTTCCCCTGCTTCCTCTATGGCTACGCTCCTGATAATAGGGATAAGCAAATACTTGAGGGTCTGTCCACTGGGACCCCCCCCCCAATGTTCATGAGTAAGGGAGCACCATACCTCTGTATGAAATAAGCATCAGGTCACTCTCTATGAGACTTCCTAACATAGCTGAACAATGTACTCGCGATCTCTAGCAGTTCCATATCTAATAAATAAAGCAGCAGCAGACTTGTGTCTTGCCATTCCAATCATATGGAGGAATGAGACCTCTCTTACTGCGATCAGTAGGAGTCCAAGGAGATTTGATCCATTCTGATAAGATACTTCTCTGCTCAGATTTATCAGTGGTTGGAGAGAATTTGAGTTTTGAATACCTGGAAAAGGTAAAGCTCCTGCATAGTACATATTAGGGATGAGCAAATCGATTTGCTAGAATAGAAATTTGACCCAATTAAATTTTTTTGTGATTTAGATTCATTTGGGTGAAATTTTTCGAGAGAAACGTTGAGAGAGTAAGAAAGTTTCCAGGCATTTGGGTAGAATTGATTATTACCCAAATCAAATTTCTTGGCCGATTCGGAATAAATGGACTGAATATTTTTTTTTTCGGAAATGTACTTATCTTTACTTAGAGTTATCTCTCATCTGTCTTCTGATGTCTTGTATATCAGCTCGTGCAACCTGGGTCACTCATGTTAAACCAACATAAAATTAGGAGATTACCTGAAAGATCAAGGTGCTAAAATGTTTTAAATATTTTTTGGTTTTTCTACACTGAGAAGAAGATATTTAATGTTTTAACAGCATGGGAAAATCATTTGAAGAGGAATATTTTTATTTTCACTTTGAAGAACATGGCAGGCAGACACTTAGAGGTTCATTTTCTCAGCTTGGTGGCACAATGAGCCCTTTCCGTTTCACTTTGTGATCTGCTATTTTAGGAAATTATATGGATTTTACAGCAATTTGTCATTGAGCTGAACTTAGCATGAAAAATATCACAAGGTTAAGTACATGCACCCAGGTGCATAGCAAGGGGACACACTGTACTGTGTAAGAACCAAGAAAAGGATTTTCATGGATTCGTTTTCATCTTAAAGAGGACTTCTCTGAACTATGGGCTTTGAAAAAAAGGCTGACGCCTATAAAGGATTCTTGTATGTGGGTTGTGTCTGGTAGAGGATACTGTCCATAGACTAGAGTAGAGATGTTTCTACAGAAAAAAAAAATAACCCCTTATCTAAAGAAAGCTTTAAGACTGTTCTTTTTCTTTTCAAATCTCTTTTATTGTAGTAAGTAGAACACAATCCCAGGTGGGTGAAGCATATGAAACATTCATAGAGTAGAAAAGAATGCCGTCACGCAGGACGCAAGTACAATACAAAACAATGAGTGTCTGTGTACATGGTCCATCACCACCCATCAAACATTATAATAACTGTTGCGTACTAATAGAATAGTACATAGTAACTTGGGGGTAGTATATGGTCACTTGTCATTGTGTTCAACAATCTTAAAGGGGTTGTCCAAATTATATTTCATAATATTTTTTATTGATGACCTTTTTTTCGCCCCTTGAAGAAGCGGAGCGAAACGTACGTCGGGGTGCGCTCTTTGTCGATTCAGGGTCTGGTCCTCTTGTGATCCCATTAATTTCAGGTAATATGCTGCTGTTTTTACATGCTTGTTATTACTACTGATGCCGGTTCTAATACTGCCTATGAGCTATTTTTTTGGAGGTGCTTTCTATTTGGCCCTCATAATGCTCATATTAGTGTGGTTTTACATATCTATATGAATTACTTATATTTAAGTGGGGCTTGTCCTTATATTTTCTGCTTTTGCGGCATTTATGTTCCCCCTGTATTAGGATCAGGTACTCCCTATCGACAAATGAGCTGCTTGTCGTAGCGCTAGTCTGCACTGCTGCTGCTAATATTATTATTCTTTTATGTCTTCTGTAATGTTTATTACTTAATAAAAATCTGTGATTATCTAATATGTGTGTCCCTTTCTTCATTTGGTGTTATATATTGTCACACATTCGCTTCATCAGTGTTGATGATTTAGTATGTTGTACTAACTTAGTGGTGTGGTTGATGGTGTCACCACTTCCTCTGTCTAATCGAGGCCGTGGCTAGGAGCGCGCGTAGGCCGCTTTCTGGAATGGCGTCTGGAATGGACATGTGATGTCTCAAAATGATCTGCAGCCCATGCTGATGAATAATTAGGACAGATGTCCGTTTTTTTGTCAAGAGTAGCCGCTTTATCTCGGTGGAAAACCAAGCTGTGTGGTGAGCTCAGGATAGTGCATCCTGCTCAGGCAGCAGTTGGCTCTGCCCCCAGCTTTAAGACAGTTCTGTAGCCTTATTTAATAATATGAATAATGTAAAGTTGTGTCTGCATTAGTGATGAGCGGGAGGTGCCATATTCGATTTCGACGAAATTAGTGAATATTCGCTAGAATATTCGTCTCCTATTCGTCGAAATCGAATATTCGTCATTATTCTAGTTATCGCGATTAATATCCGATTTAAATAATCGCGTATTGCGATTTTAACTTAAGGCAACTTTCCTATTGGTTTGATATCTAGAATTAGTGAAGATGAGGAATATGACGAATGTATTCGTCATATTCCTCAAAACGAAGATAACAAAATATTCTCCATCTTCGTTTTAGCTCCATATTCGTCAACTTTGTTAATTCTAGCAATCAAATAAGAAAGTTGACTATAGAGACACCTGTATTTAATTTGCTATGCGATTATATTACTTAGCTTTTTTTTTATAAATAGAATAATTATAATAATTATCAAGTATTATAATTATTCTAGTTATTTAAAAAAAAAGCTAAGTAATATAATCGCATAGCGAATTAAACACAGCTGTCTCTATAGTCAACTTTCCTATTTGATTTCTAGAATTAGCGAAGTTGACGAATATGGAGCTAAAACGAAGATGGAGAATATTTTATCTTCGTTTTGAGGAATATGGCGAATACATTCGTCATATTCCTCATCTTCACTAATTCTACCAAGCCAACCATAGTAAACCAGGTCTAAGTTGAAATCGCAATGCGATTACTTCAAGTTATATTAATCGCATTGCGATTTCAACTTAGAGCTGTGTTTCTAATGGGTCAGCTTGTTAGAATTAACGAAATTAACGAATATGGAATATAGCAGTGCCAAGTTGAAATCGCAATGCGATTAATATAACTTGAAGCAATCGCATTGCAATTTCAACTTGCACTGCTATATTCCATATTCGTTAACTTTGTTAATTCTAGCAAGCTGACCCATTAGAAACCCAGCTCTAAGTTGAAATCGCAATTCGATTACTTCAAGTTATATTAATCGCATTGCGATTTCAACTTAATTCTCACATCTGACAGTACATTCTAGTATGGAGGCGTTCCCATGGTGATGGGGACGCTCAGCGAGCATGGAAGTCGGCAGAAGCGGCAACGGGCACTGACTGGAGCAGCCAGGAAGCCAGGAATCCTCAGAACAGGTAAGAACTACTTTTGGTAAGTAGGAAAGAAAAAAATATAACAATAAAAAAATAATATTCGAAAATAACGAATTTATAGCGTTATATTCAAAATATTCACAAATTAGCGAAGTGCAGAAATTCGCTAAAAAAAACCCTATTTGAATATTTGCGCTCAACACTAGTCTGCATGAAATGAATATCCTGAGCTCAATGTGCAGTGTATCTTCCTCCCTTCCTTATTCATTCCTTCTTTCCTTTCTTTATCATTTTCTTCTTTCCTTCTTTATTTTTCCTTCCTTAATTTCCTCCTTTTTTCCTTCCTTCATCATTTCCTTCCACCCTTCTTCTTTCCTTTCTCTCTTCATCATTTCCTTCCACCCTTCTTCTTTCCTCTCATCTTTCCTTATTGCTTCCTTCCTTCCATCTTTCACCATTTTCTTCCTCCATTCTTTTGTCATGTTCTTTCTTTTATCTTTTCCTTGTTTATTTTTCATCCCTACTTCCTTTCTTGCTTTTTTTTTTTAATCATTTTCTTCCTTCTTTGGTTTTCCTTTCTTCATTTCCTCCTTCCATCCTTCCTTATTGCTTCCTTCCTTCCATCTTTCACCATTTTCTTCCTTCATTTCTTCACCATGTTCTTTCTTTCTTTCTCTCATTTCTCTCTTTCTTTTCATGTATTCCAGTTACAAATAATTACACATCAAACATAAGACAAACAGATTTTGTATCTGATTAACCCACGTCTGAATCCACCCCTGCACATAACAAGTCGTCATGAACACTCCGCTCCTGCAGCAAAGTCACCTAGTTCTAGACACATTAGATTACGTTTAACACCGTGCCAAAAATCTCCTCTATTTGGAACATTTTAGCTACAAAAAAAATCATAGGTTAAAAAACTTAGGGAAAAATTAAAGATAATAAAAATGAGCTACTGTTAATTAACAGAATCTCTTGGCAAAAACTGCGCTTAAAAGCACCATAATTTAAAGTAAGTGTTACACTGAAGGGCACATTCTTGGATGACTTGTCTTAATGGTCGGCACGCATTTCTGGAACGGATGGTTGGTAATAGTCCTCAGCTTTTTATAGTTATATAGTTTGTTAATAAGATCTCCAAAGGGCAATATTTACTTGGACATCACATTATATGCAAAACTTGCCAGTTTTACAAGTTAAAACGATTGCATTGCTCATGTGCAGGGCTGTGGCGTATGTTGTAGAACCTAACACATATCCTTATAACAAAATCCTTGTGGTTTGGTGAAGGACAAACAAACCTTGTGGGGCCTAATTGTGCAGTCATGGTGGTTAGCACTGGAGTCCTGGCTTCAAATCCAACCATGGACAACTTCTCCATGGAGTTTGTAGGATCTTCCTGTGTTTGTTTGGGTTTCCTCCATTCTGGTTTCCTTCCACACTCCAAAAACATACTGATAGTTAACTTGTGAGCCCCATTGGGGCTGATAATATCTGTAATATGTCAGCGCTACATAAGGAAGTAAAATTAATAATAATACTTCCTTCTATTTGATGCCTGCTTCCTGTTAAGCAAGAAGTTATGAAACGGAATATCAGGGACTACACAGTGCATGCTTGTACTTTCTTACCATAGAAACAGAGTACTACATGTAGACACAAAACGGTAAGATATTTCTCATTTTAGATGCATAAGGTGGACATATCCTTTATGTTTCCCCGTTGACATCTTTGACCACGAATTCAACTGAAGAAATACCCAGCCCTGTCGTAGCTTTGGCACGTTGTTCCGCACCATAGTTATATAAGTTATGTCACAACTAAATGGTTTCCATAGAAGTTGTCATCAACATTCTTAGACCTGAGAGGTAAGGCTGTTTATTTATGCCGGGTGACATGCCCCCCGCTGGTAACATTATGTCATAGCAGCTGTCATTAACACCATGTTGGTCATAAGCTTACATTTTTACCAAGATGAATAAATTAGAAAAAAAATAAAAAAGTGGTCATTAGAAATATTATTTTTTTATATCATTTTATTTTAAGAGTAATTTTTTAACGAATGTTAAACTGAATAGAATTGTGTTAGGAACATTACTTTTGCCTTGATCGTTTTCCTTTCCTAACCACCTTAAGAACCCTATTACTTTGTGCAGATTTCTAATGACAGCGATTTTCATCTATTAATCCCGTGTCCCACAACAATGACAGATAATTGGGTCCTTCTACAAGCAAACAAGTTTGTCAGGTGTCTCCTTCTAAAGAGCTCCTTATGAATTATTCCGCTGTGTTATTAATTAGCGCGGCACATTAAATAATTCAAGGAAACCATTCCTTAAAATAGCTGTAGTCAATTGAAATGGTAAATTACAATATTATTATGATTGCTCTTTTTATTTCTTTTGTTCAACTTGTGGAATTAAAACTCAATTCATATGGCGGTAATTTCTTTTTTTATATAATTTAGTCCTTTAGTTTTTAATTTAAACTGTAACTCATTATTTAAGCGCTATTATACAGACAGAAAAGAAGAAAATGAGGGAAGTTCCCATCTGTAATGTGCAGTTCCTGGTGTTATTAAAGGTGGGAGGAAAAAGAAATATCAAAGACCTTTTTGTCAGCCTCTAATTAAATTGTAGTTTGAAACTATGAAGGTGACATATTAGGCTTAAGACTGTATACTGGGTAAAAAAAATTATATATATATATATATATATATATATATACAGGGGCGTAGCTAGAAATGACTGGGCCCCATAGCAAAACAAATGTATGGGCCCCCCTCCCAGATCTCCCACCCCCACATACCTCTCAGACCTCTCACCCCTTCCAGAGCTCCCACCCAAACACCCCTCTAGTACCTCCCACCCCAACATCCCCACACCCCTCCTAGACCTCCCACCCCCACACCTATCCAAAATCTCCCACCGCCAGTCCCTAGATATAATGGTCCACACATCAGGTGTCCTGCTCCCCCCCCCCTCAATTTAATGGTCCAGACCATGGAGATCCTGCAGCTCCCCCCTCAATAAATTGGTCCAGACCTCCAGGGTCCTGGTCCCCCCTAAATATAATGGTCCAGACCTGCAGGGTCCTGCTCCCCCTCCTCCCTAGATATAATGGTCCAGTGTCCTGTTCCCCCCTAAAAAATGGTCCAGACCATACCTCCAGGGCCTGCTCCCCCCTTCTCCTTAAATGTACTGGTCCAGAACTCCAGGGTCCTGCTCCCAACTTCTCCTTAAATGTACTGGTCCAGACCTCCAGGGCCCTGCTCCCCCCTCCTCCCTAGATATAATGGTCCAGGACTCCAGAGTAAATTTTACCAGTCCCAGAGTTAGCCAGCCTTCATCTCACAGCCACTTGAACATCTGCGCGCCCACTCTTCAGCAGCGTTGCCAGGCCCAGCAGCACGCAGCTTCACTGTACGCTCTGCCTCTTCCACTTCCGGCCATTAGGACTGCCGCCCAGACTGGGAGCGGGACCACTCCCTCTCCTCACTGCAGGTACGCCTCTCTGCCTCCGGCCGCCTCCTATCGCACTGTTCACAGCCTACAGGCCCTGCAGATAGCGCTTTCTCTGTCTGTCCTGGAGGGGCCTGCGACCCCTGTAGCTATACCACATGAATTAAAAAAATAATAATAATCCTCAGCCGGCGGCCCGGCCCCCCAGTGCTATGGCTCTTATGGCGATCCCTACGCCCGTGTATATATAGAGATATATATATATATATATATATATATACAGTACAGACCATAAGTTTGGACACACCTTCTCATTCAAAGAGTTTTCTTTATTTTCAGGACTATGAAAATTGTAGATTCACACTGAAGGCATCAAAACTATGAATTAACACATGTGGAATTATATACATAACAAAAAAGTGTGAAACAACTGAAAATATTTCATAATCTAGGTTCTTCAAAGTAGCCATCTTTTGCTTTGATGACTGCTTTGCACACTCTTGGCATTCTCTTGATGAGCTTCAAGAGGTAGTCACCTGAAATGGTTTTCACTTCACAGGTGTGCCCTGTCAGGTTTAATAAGTGGGATTTCTTGCCTTATAAATGGGGTTGGGACCATCAGTTGCGTTGTGAAGAAGTCAGGTGGATACACAGCTGATAGTCCTACTGAATAGACTGTTAGAATTTGTATTATGGCAAGAAAAAAGCAGCTAAGTAAAGAAAAACGAGTGGCCATCATTACTTTAAGAAATAAAGGTCAGTCAGTCCGAAAACTTTGAAAGTGTCCCCAAGTGCAGTCACAAAAACCATCAAGCGCTACTAAGAAACTGGCTCACATGCGGACCGCCCCAGGAAAGGAAGACCAAGAGTCAACTCTGCTGCGGAGGATAAGTTCATCCGAGTCACCAGCCTCAGAAATCGCAGGTTAACAGCAGCTAGGATTAGAGACCAGGTCAATGCCACACAGAGTTCGAGCAGCAGACACATCTCTAGAACAACTGTTAAGAGGAGACTGTGTGAATCAGGCCTTCATGGTAGAATATCTGCTAGGAAACCACTGCTAAGGACAGGCAACAAGCAGAAGAGACTTGTTTGGGCTAAAGAACACAAGGAATGGACATTAGACCAGTGGAAATCTGTGCTTTGGTCTGACGAGTCCAAATTAGAGATCTTTGGTTCCAACCACTGTGTCTTTGTGCGACGCAGAAAAGGTGAACGGATGGACTCTACATGCCTGGTTCCCACCGTGAAGCATGGAGGAGGAGGTGTGATGGTGTGGGGGTGCTTTGCTGGTGACACTGTTGGGGATTTATTCAAAATTGAAGGCATACTGAACCAGCATGGCTACCACAGCATCTTGCAGCGGCATGCTATTCCATCCGGTTTGCGTTTAGTTGGACCATCATTTATTTTTCAACAGGACAATGACCCCAAACACACCTCCAGGCTGTGTAAGGGCTATTTGACCATAAAGGAGAGTGATAGGGTGCTGCGCCAGATGACCTGGCCTCCACAGTCACCGGACCTGAACCCAATCGAGATGGTTTGGGGTGAGCTGGACCGCAGAGTGAAGGCAAAAGGGCCAACAAGTGCTAAGCATCTCTGGGAACTCCTTCAAGACTGTTGGAAGTACCATTTCAGGTGACTACCTCTTGAAGCTCATCAAGAGAATGCCAAGAGTGTGCAAAAGAGTAATCAAAGCAAAAGGTGGCTACTTTAAAGAACCTAGAATATGACATATTTTTAGTTGTTTCACACTTTTTTGTTATGTATATAATTCCACATGTGTCAATTCATAGTTTTGATGCCTTCAGTGTGAATCTACAATTTTCATAGTCATGAAAATAAAGAAAACTCTTTGAATGAGAAGGTGTGTCCAAACTTTTGGTCTGTACTGTATATATCTGAGTGTATGTGCCTACATTTAGTCCGGTTAGGGACTTTTGCCCAGTCGAGGACCTCTATTTCGTCCAGATTGTCCAAATAAGTAGGGACAGTGGTCTGGGTGGAGTAATAGGCTGCACTGTTCCCTACCTAAAATGACACTATGAGTGAGACAGTGTTCCTAGCTATGTGCATCTGTCCAAATATCGAGAGCATGGAGAAGGATCGGTGCTTGGAGCTGGACCTGCTAAGAAGAGTAGTAACCCAAAGACCAAAAGAGCTGTTACAGTCTACTGCCTACAGCTTGGACTTTCTCTAAATTGCTGTTGCTGATGGAGCCTGTAGGACTGAGTGCTTGCTCTGGAAGTAGAGATGGTCCTGGACAACGCAAGTGGTTATGGACCACTTCTGGCTTAGAGACTGTATTGTGAGTAGAAAGAATTAGACCTCTTGGAATAAATAAGTGACCTAAGACTGTTATCTTCTGTTTTTCCTTTTGGAAGTGAAAGAATAAACTGAAAATTGGGTGTTTTGTCGAATAAGGGTCAGACAATGAAGGGTTGCACCTTACTAAGAGGAATGATCCAGAACTATTAATGTAAAATACAAGTATTTATTACACAGACACATTGGGAAAGTTAACAGGTCCTTTTTAAGTGATTTCTCTCTCTGTTTTGGTTGTTAAAATTTTCAAATAATTGTATTAATCTTCATTTTCCTCTGAGGTGTCATGGTTGCCTCCATAATAACAATAATTGTATTCATAGACATTATTACAGTCATGAATGGCAATCTATAAGTTGTAGTTGTCATCATGCCTGCTGAGAGGAATATTTTCCTTTTAATCTGCTGTGTAATTGCCTGAAACCTGCTAACCAAAGCCTAAGGTTCCCTCCACATGTAGCTCCCACCCATCGTCTGCCTCCGGAGTCTCTATTAGGCCTCTTGCACACAACTGTATGTATTTTGCGGTCCAGGTGACTCCCGTGTGCATTCCGTATTTTGCGGAACAGAACAGCTGGCCCCTAATAGAACAGTCCTATCCTTGTCCGTAATGCGGACAATAATAGGACATGTTCTATTTTTTTACGGAACAGAAATACGGAAACGGAATGCACACATAGTACCTTACGTTTTTTTTGCGGACCCATTGAAATGAATATTCCCATACACGGTCCGCAAAAAAAACGGAACAAGATTGGAATAAAAATACGTTCATGTGCAAGAGGCCCTAATGGTATTATTTGTGGAGAATTAGGCCTCACTCACACGAACGTATTTTCTTTCCGTGTCTGTTACTTTTTTTTGCGGACCATATGCGGAACTATTTATTTAAATGGATACACAGAAAAAAATAAAGGTACTTCCGTGTGCATTCAGTTTACATATATCCGTATATCAGTTTCGCAAAAGAATAGAACATGTCCTATTATTGTCCGCATTACAGACAAGGATAGTACTGCTCTATTAGGGGCCAGCTGTTCCGTTCAGCAAAATACGGAATGCACACAGACGTCATCCATATTTTTCGCTGATCCTTTTTTTGCGGACTGCAAAATACATACTGTCGTGTGTATGAGGCCTTACATGAACACACACGGTCTTGTCATATCATGTGAAGTCATAATAAAGCTTTGCTATCATCAGATCTTGTATTCGATACCAAACTTATGTATATATCACCTTTGTGTAACTGGAAAATGTTTCGTTATAATCCGGTCTTAACAAGAGGCAGATGTTCAGAAGATCTGCTCCCACGCTTTCACATCCGTGTTTCATAACTGTGTTAATTAACACGCTAAATTTTCTTATGGTGGCTACAACCTGATGAGAGAATGAGGCGTATAAACCTACTATGTTCTCCCGATTCAGTTCAAATGACAGCAATGTCTACATGAGGAGGAAATGCTAAAATATTTCTGCATACAAATTATAAATTAAATGTACTGTATACAAATAAATAAAGACTTGAAATATCTCGCTTTGCATGTAATGAGTCTATCTCATATATTAGTATCACTTTTTAAGTTTCATTACTGAAATAAATGAACGATTTGATACTTATACTTAGTAGTCTATTGCAGTCTAATAAATATTAGTAAAGAACACTACTACTGAACTTTTTTCTTGGAGTGCCATTGAATTTCTTTCATTATTGATTAAGATAGATAGATAGATATTAGATATAGAAATCTAGAGATAGATAGATAGATAGCTACAGTAGATAGACACAGCAGATAAATAGATAGCTAAAGATAGATATAGAAAGCTATAGATAGATAGATAGATAATAGATAGCGTGGGGTTCCGCTCTGGTACACAGGATTAGCGGACGCAGTATAGAGGCAACAACAAGTTCTTTGGATCAAACAGTTCAGTGTTTTATTTACACTTTAGGCAAGTGACAAAACAAGCAGTCATATTCAAACAAAAAGTCACCTTGCGGTGTTGGTAGTGATTCACACCATGCAGCCATTCTGCCTCAAAGAATCCTTGACCATAGCAGCACCAACCTGTTTTTACGCCAAACAGGTAGCAAGCCTTCATCCAGACACAAGGCTCCCAGATCCCAACAGAGAGCCATGGCTTCTGAGCCCAGCTGCCTATTTAAGGACAGCCAGGTGCTGCCAAAATCCGGACAAGCACTTAAAATCCGGTCCGGTATTTGCCCTCACCAGGCTGTAAATCAGGACCCATTAAGAATGCATCAGTTTGCCTCCGTTCAGCCTCCATTCCGCTTTGGAGGCGGACACCAAAATGCTGCTTGCAGCGTTTTGATGTTCGTCTGACAAAACTGAGCCAAACGGATGCAACCTGACTTACAATGTAAGTCAATGGGGACGGATCCATTTTTACTGACACAATATGGTGCAATTGAAAACGGATCCGCCTCCTATTGACTTTCAGTGTATGTCAAAACGGATCCGTTTGCATTATCATGAACAACCAAAAAATAAAAAAAATAATTGATTTTTTATTTTTATTTTTTTGTTCATGGTAATGCAAACGGATCCGTTCTGAACGGATACCAGCGTTTGCATTATAGGTGCGGATACGTCTGTGCAGATACCAGACGGATCCGCACCTAACGCAGGTGTGAAAGTAGCCATAGAAAGTCTCAACCAGCCTATGTTGATATAAAAACCTGGGCACATTATTTAACAAAACACCCCATTAATAGACACATTAGGTGGCTGGGATGGCTTTTAGGTATACAGTCACACTGGACACTGGATACAGGGGTGCACCAAGCCTTTCAGCTGCCTGAGGCAAAAACTGAAACAAAGCCCTACTGTTAAAGACATACTTTGAAAACATTGCATACAGAGCTACAAAACATACAGGGTAATACAGCGCCATGTACTGTGCCTACTGTGCTTCCCAATACTATACTGCAGTAACAGATAATCCCCCTTCCGCTGCCCCCTCTTGCCCCTACCTGGTGCTGCCTGAGGCAATCGCCTCACCTCACCTCATTGGTGGTGCAGCTCTGGATAAATAGATAGATATGATGTCCCAGAAGTTCTTAATGGGAGATCAGTGCTGCAGAACATTGTTTAGGTCATGCAGGCTCCTTACAGTAGCCCGAGCAACATGCGGACTGGCATTTCTTCACTTTGGAGAAATGGCCATACAACTGGTTTCACAATCAAATCAATGTAATGCCAATCTGTTAGCATACCTGAAATAATGACTATGCCACCACACACCATAATCCCGGGAGTAGGACTGATTAAGTTCTCTTTTGAATGCCTCTTTAAGATGTTGCCAACGTGGTCTCCAGACCAATCTCCAGTTGTCATTGCCTCTGAGACAAATGTGGGACTCATTGCTGAAAAGGATAGACCTCAATTCCAGCCACCATTGCTGTCTTTTCTGAGACTATCTTTGAGACTTTGTCAAGAAGTCAATGGAACACCTGTAGCTGGATGTTTGGCTTGTAGCCCAATGTCATACCTCATACATCATCTTGTGATAGTTTGTGTAGACACTGTATTTCTGCCCTAGGCTTCGGATATGACAACCAATTTCACTTGCAGTAGAGAATGGATGCACCATTCTTCTAATCAGATGATCCGTCCATGTAGAAGTTCGCCTCTGTGCACCTCTTGCTGTCATTGCAGTTTGTTGTTGTTCTCCCAATCACCAGGATACACAACATTGGCCAGTGCTGATATCTTACTCTCGTAGCGTAGCAATGTACTGGATTCCTTCTTTCTCAGTTTGCAACAAATGGTGATAACTGGCGCAACAACGAACAGGAGGCATCACACATGACATCTCACATGACTTGATTCAATTTTTGAGGTTTCATGTGGCCAAAAAACTTTGCTTTCAATCTGACTTTTATGCCCCTCCAACATGCCACAGATTGGAGCTAGGTGCTTGAAAATTTCATCAATTTCAGATCTTAGAGATACCTGTTACTTCTTAGATTTGCATAACGTTATGGATTGTCCTTCTTGGTGGTATTGAGGAGAATATTAACATTATGTAATTATTATTACCTGTGGATAATTGTTTATATGTAAGTTTAGATATAAGTGGAGTTAAAATTATAACAGGCATGCGATGGCTTTGGACCCAGTATCAGAGTTTGATTCATGGTCCAAGATCTTCAAATTACCCCCCTCTTCATACACTGATAAGCTGCAAGACACTCACTCACCCTAATGACTTCTTCATAATTCATACTAGAACATTTTATATTTGTTACATTTATATTGATTGTAACTTCAATGTAATAATTTAGGCTGTATCCCTGGTGAAACTACATTGCCGCTGGATGTTTTTTTGTTCCTGCACTGTCTACAAGTGTTCGAAGACAATATGTGCAAAGTTGTTTCATATCCAACATTGATCTTATTAATTTGTGCTTTGTCATGTTGTTTAAGCAAAAATAGAAAGAGTCTGATGACAATAGAACACTAACATATTGTATAAAGCCTAGCTCAATGTCACTGTGTGAAGAGGTATGCAACCACACATTGTGTTTTTTTCTATATTTAGATCGGACAGACAAAAAAAAATAAGGTAAATAGATAGATAGATAGAAAATAGGAAGATAGATTAATAGACAGATAGAAAAAAAGCTTTGGAGTTAGGTAAGTAGGTATATTGATGATTGATATATAGATATATAGATAGATAGATAGATAGATAATACATAGATAGAAAGATAGATAATATATAGATAGATAGATAGATAGATAATATATAGATGGATAGATAGATAATACATAGATAGATAATACATAGATAGATAGATAGATAGATAATACATAGATAGATAGAAAGATAGATAATATATAGATAGATAATACATAGATAGATAGATAGATAGATAGATAGATAGATAGATAATACATAGATAGAAAGATAGATAATATATAGATAGATAGATAGATAATACATAGATAGAAAGATAGATAATACATAGATAGATAGATAATACATAGAGAGATAGATAGATAGATAGATAGATAATATATAGATAGATAGATAGATAGATAATACATAGAGAGATAGATAGATAGATAGATAATACATAGATAGATAGATAGATAGATAATACATAGATAGATAGATAGATAGATAGATAGATAGATAATACATAGATAGATAGATAGATAATAGATAGGTAGGTCTCACATTCATGGTGTGTAAAACACTTAGACAGAAGTAATTTTCTGTTCTGTGGATTAGAATCACACTAGAAAAAGTGTCTCTTAGTACAAGATGTTCTGCACCTCATCTTCACACTTAATTTGCTGTTGTGGTGCAGTGCATTTGCTAACAGATGTTTGCCAAACTCCTCCATCATCAATTAATTAATTCAATGAATGTAACCTCGTTACAGTAAATTTGGAGCCAGGGATCAGACCGTGTTCTGCCCCTGTTAGTATAGTGAATGTGGAGCCGGGGATCAGGACGTGTTCTGCCCTTGTTAGTACAGAAAATGTGAAGCCGGTAATCAGGCCATGTTCTGCCCCTGTTAGTATAGTGAATGTGGAGCCGGGGATCAGGACGTGTTCTGCCCTTGTTAGTACAGTAAATGTGGAGCTGGGGATCAGGCCATGTTCTATCCCCCTTAATAGAGTAAATGTGGAGCCGGGGATCAGGTCATGTTCTGCCTCCGTTAGTACAGTAAATGTGGAGCTGTGGATCAGGCTGTTTTCTGCCCCAATTAGTATTGTAAATGTGGAGCCAGAAATCAGACCGTGTTCTGCCCCTGTTAACACAATAAATGTGGACCCGGGGATCAGGCCGTGTTCTGCCCCCACTAGTACTGTAAATATGGCACCGGGGATCAGACCGTCTTCTGCCCCTGTTAGTGTAGTAAATGTAGGGCTGGAGTATAGCTTACATAATCCTCACTCATTTTTGGTCCAGGACAGCCTGAATTTGCCAGTACAGTCTATAAAATTAGGGACAGTCACAGCAAATTCGGGACTGTTAGAAACTATGGGTGTCATTTAAGAAGCGAAGTACGCCACTTTTTGGCATACTTTTGTCGCAGATTCGGCCACAAAGAGGATTTGCGGCTGAATCCGTGATTTCCCCGCTCATGTCACTTTTCCGAGGTGGTGGGGAAAGAGGATAAGGCATGGGCAGGAAGGGGCAGGCTTACCGGCTAGTCTCATTTATCACTTTCTACACCTGTTTTTGTGTAAAAAATGACTTAAATTTATGCTAGCACTAGAGCTGGCGTAGATTTTAACTTGTCGTACGGTCAGCGCCTAAGTTCTGTAGAGGATGGAGATGGTTGAGTGGTGGACACACGGATTGGCTGAGGTCAGGGTCTCACTCACAGATGCTGTAGTGTTTTTTTACACAGTATATGAGTGCTGCTGAACCGGAACGTACCAGATATGGGTTAGTGCACTGGGAGGTGTTTGGAGCTGGACCTGCTGAGACAAGTAGAGCATACATGCTAACTCTTCCAGAGAGAGGAGAGACCCCCTGGGCCCCCAGAACAGTTGGTTAATTGTGCGTGATGTTGAGACTTAGCCCAAACACACACTGAAGGGACAAAGCAGTGGCAGTAAAAGGGCATAGAATACAGGGAAACAGGGCAAGTTTGATGGATTGTATCTGTAAAGGGGACAGGGTATGCCATAAAATGGTTGTGACGTGTGATGGAGCGTGATTGCAAAATAAAATATTTTCTCTACCTGGCCACATGCATGGCTCCAAAAGTTGAAAAGTATAAGGTATAGACCATGAGATTAGAATGAGCAGTTAAAGACTGCCACATAAACTATGAACCTGCTCTGGACTGCTGCTGACTGTGCTGTCTCAGTGACTGCTCACTCCCAGTGAGGAAACTACAATGAGAAATGCAAGTGTTTACAGAGATGTGGCAGGCCCAAGCCTCTTTGTCTGGATAGAGAAGTGCCCAGAGATGTGAGTAGTGGTCCTGACAAGTGTACTACAAGATGCACTGAGGCCCCAGTAAAGGGACTGCGGCTAGCAAGCATGCAATGAGCATGCCATGAGAGCAGAAAGTCTTGTTGCAATGGACAACTGCCTAATAAGTGCTTTGTGTGTGGAGTTGAGTCACTTTTCCACCCTCGAGTGGGGTACTGTGTACAGTCCTTAGTCCACACCTATAAATGTTTAATTCCCTTTCATAATTGACACTACACAGGCAACGACTTTTCACCTATGCAGGTACAGGAACACATCTCTACCGTAAGGACACTGGCCAAGAGTACTCCACATCTCAGCCTCTTGGAAACCCAACAAACCTTAGCTGAGAAATCAAAGAGATTTCCATCTAGGACATTGATGGCATCTTGCAAGGTTATGCTATCAGTGTCAGATATATGAGGATAGTACACCTAGGACCCACTTGTATCTCCAGAACGGGACCCTCAAAGTGAACAGAGAGCAGTTGCTCATGCACATCCACCCTCTGTTCACCACTATGGGAGCTCCAAAAATAGCTGAGTTCTGGCTCGGCAATTTACTACAGTCCCATAGTGGTGAATGGGGGGTCGGCATGCTTTTGCAGTGAGCTCCGCCGTAACTGCTATTGGAGTTCCGAAAACAGCTGAGCACCCCAACCTCTTCAGTGATGGTCAGACCTAAGTTTTTGTAGTTACGCTGCCTCAACTGCCTTGGTCATATAGTAGATCATAAGCTCATTCTATCCTGGACTGGCTTTAGGTGGACGTGTGCCTTTGGGTTACAAAGTCACAGTAGGCCCCCTTTCTACTCCATCTTCAGCATAATTACCCACATCATAAGCGCCTCCTAAGTGGTCGTAGTCATCTGGCCAGGCTTGCCCTAGTTCTTGCATGATAGGTAGGTGATATACATTGCAATTCCCACTTCTATTATAACATTTACATTTTACTATTAGGTTTTGTTACATTGTTTCGAAAGCCCAGATGTGAGAGTGCTGTGATCAATGATGTGCCAGCACAGGGCTTTCTGCAATTTTCCAGAGCTTTTTAGAGAGAGTCGAGAGATGTAGCAGTCGTTTAGAAGAATAGCACAGGTGCAATGCAGAAATCTAAGTTGATTAAGTAAGCTGCAGTCGAGCTGCTTCACTGGCAAGGAGTAAAAAGCCTGGTTTACATTCTGTAGTTTGCAAGCTGTTGGGGAGAACAAAGCATTACTCCAGTAAATGTCTGAGAAGGTTGTTATGGGGCTCAAGAGGATCCCAGTGTTATGTGCCTCGCGCTCCCCACCACACATTGTACTTACAGCTATTTTTGTCACAATGACTAAGCTGCTGGGGAAATTAGAGAAACACAACAGATTTGATTCACAAAGTGCTATCATCCCTACAGAACATTCTGCATTACCGGCCTCCAACAGAGACTTTTCCATAAAAAGGCTGAAAAGGGACTTTTTATTTGGGCTTCACATATGGTAGGAGATTCTGGGCATCAAAATGTACTTCACAGGAGGCTTCTGTACTAGGATAAGGTGGTGTGTGTGTATAGTGTAGAAGTGGCAAAATGTTAGACAAATGAGTAGATAGATAGATATTAGATAGATAGATAGATAGATAGATAGATACATAGATACAATAGAGAGATGATGGATAGACATATATACTTCACAGGAGGTTTCTGTACCAGTATAATGTGGTGTGTATAGTTTAGAAAATGGCAAAATATTAGACAAATGGGTGGATAAATAGATAATAAATCTGGCAAATATCGACTCCATGGGATACAGAAGCGACCAGGACTAAAGCTCTTCATGAAAAAGGAAAAACGTATTGATTTTAAAGGACAAAACAAAATTTTTACTTAGAGGACAGACGGCAATTAACAGAACTGACTACAAACCACAAGCACCATCATCATCCGGAGTCCAGAGAATTGAGCAACCACAGGTAAGAGCTCCTGCTCCAACACCAAACCCCCCCACAACCTCAATAGAAACTGCTAGAGACCAAGCTCCATAGAAATAAGGATATAATTTAAGAAATGGAAAACCACAATTAGGAACAAAGAATGTCCAGCAATGTAGATGAGGAAAAGACACAAGGCTCAGCCAGCAGGGGGTCAGAAATCCCTGAGATAAGGTACTCAGAAGGGCTGAGGAGCACTGAAGCCAGGAAAGCTGTGATAGATGCCACCATTAGACAGAGTCCAGAGACCCTCTATGCTGGTTTCACTTATAAGGAGCCACAGAGGAGGAAAACAGATGTAGTGTTCTTCACTGAGAAGCCGTCTGCCTGGCACACAGCCTTCTGCAGACATTATATTAACGTGTCAAAGTGCGGCATCAACAGGCGCCGACAGATCAGGATAAAGGAAACAGGGGATGAGGAGGACACTGTACTCACCATAAATCTATACAACATCGGCACCATCATCATACAAGTCAATGAGGACAACTTAACACCACAGTTTGAAAGAACCTTTCCTTATATCAAAAACCTGGCGCAAAAATACAAGTCAGAAGAAAAAACTGATACAACTCCAAAGGCGTTAGGTGAGGAAGCTTCCCACCCAGCACCCAGCATTCTCAGAGACTGTTTATCTCATTTAGAAAGAGACTTCAATTCAGGGAAGAACTTCAAAGAAACCGAAGTGACAAAAATGCAAATGACAAAGCACTTAAAAAAAAGAACAAACTGAAATGTGAATTTACAGCAGTTCTGGGAGTAATGCAATGTAAACTGTATGCCCTACAACAAGAAAATAGAAAGCTACAACAAGAGATAACAGATCTAAAGACGCAGGTACAGAATCAGGAAGGGGGGTCAGGGAAGAGCACAGACACAATGACAACCAGCATCCAGAACTTTATACCAAAGATCTGTAACACATTAACAACACCAGAAATGAATGTAAGCACACCAACCAATAGAGGATTTCTACACAAAGAAATAGAGCCAACAATTATTAGAACACCATGCACAAACCAACATGAAGACCCAGTAACAGGACCGAACAGCACCCAGGAAACCTTCACCAAACAGCAAGCGGCCCGTAAGCCCCAAAGTCCGGATAAAGTACTAATCATAGACTCCAATGGGAAATATCTGAACATGAGGCGGCTTTTCCCAAAATAAAGGGTTAAAAAAATATATTGTGCAACGATCGAGCAAGTCACAGCAGTTATCAACGATCCACACTTCACCAACCCAACCAATATCATCATACATGCTGGTACAAACAACCTTCAAGACCATCAGCAGCAGAACGTGGAACAGCTGACCCATCTGGCAAAAACTGCACAAAAGAAGTTCCCGGCCAGTAAAATAATAGTGTCATCCCTGCTGCCCAGAAAGGATGTGCCCAACGATACCACCCAAACCATTAACACTGAACTAGCAGCTAAGATCAGCTCTCTGACAAATGTCACCCTGGCACAACACCCTGCCATCAACTACCTTCATCTATATGACAGCAAACATCTCAATAAGCAAGGAGTTAGCCTCCTGGCCAAATAAATGAAGGACATTGTACTAAACAGGTTCCCTCGGCCTAGACCCTACACAGGCCAATTTGGAGACAACAGGGAAAATCCACCGACAACACAAAGACCTCAAGTATCAAACGCCAAACGCCATACAGGAAACAAGGACCTGTACCTCAATGCGGGCCACCAGAGGCAAAAACCATAGAAGAAATCACCCACCTCACACAGAGAAATACAGAGCAGAGACCTAGACGAGTTAAAATACCTGCTCCGAACTTTATGTAGAACATTCAAGTGACTGGACAACACAAGACTTATCTATCATACCAGAACCAGTCAGACCCCCCCGCCACCCAGCGGTCTGATGACAGTACCCAGATCAGTCCAAGGAGGACTCCTATACACCGACCCCGGGCGTGTCCCCATTTCTCAACCCCATATTTCCCACATGCTTTGGCAATACTAATGTATAATTTTAGACCTGCCAACAAAGCTTTATTGATTGATTAATAGATAATTGATAGATAGATCGATAATTAGATAGATAGATAAACGTGTCTAGCAGGTGAGGAGGAGTATTAGCACCATGAAAGCATCTAGAATGTGTCTATTAGATCAGTGGTCCCCAACCACCGGGCCACGGGCCAGTACCGGCCCGTGGGGCAGCTGATACTGGTCCGTGGGGAGCGCCGTTGTTGAGAGGCGAGAGCGGGAACTATTGGTTCCTGTGCCTTGCCGTTTAGACTCATATGAGGCTGTGCTAAAGTGCAGCAGGTCGTGATGACATCATTGTGACCTTCTGCGTCGGGTCACAGGCGGCATGACAACATCGCGCCAGCAGAAACCCTGTGCCGTAAAGCAGGCAGCCAAAGCAGCAGCAGGATGGAAGAATGACAGCAGGAGCGAGGTGAGAACTTTACTCTATTTTGTATTATTATTATTTGGTTTATGGACACTACTGGGGGTACTATTTGTAAAGAGGCACTACTGAGGGGCTTTAAATGTATAGAGGCCACTACTGGGGGCATTATATGTAAAGAGGCCACTACTGGGGGCATTATATGTAAAGAGGCCACTACTGGAGGCATTATATGTAAAGAGGCCACTACTGGAGGCATTATATGTAAAGAGGCCACTACTGGGGGGCTTTATATGTATTGAGACCACTGCTGGGGGCATTATATGTAAAGATGACACTACTGGAAGCATTGTATGTAAAGTGGCCACTGCTGAGGGGCTTTATATGTATAGAGGCCACTACTGGGGGCATTATATGTATAGAGGCCACTGCCGGTGGGCATTATATGTATAGAGGCCACTACTGGGGGCATTATATGTATAGAGGACATTACTGGGGGCATCATATGTATAGAGGCCACTACTGGGGGCATTATATGTATAGAGGACACTACTGGGGGCATCATATGTATAGAGGACACTACTGGGGGCATCATATGTATAGAGGCCACTACTGGGGGCATTATATGTATAGAGGCCACTACTGGGGGCATTATATGTATAGACACCACTACTGGGGGCATTATATGTATAGAGGCCACTACTGGGGGGGCATTATATGTAAAGAGGGCACTAATTGGAGGCTTTAGATGTACATAGGGAACTGCTGGTGCGGCATTATATCTACTAAATGGGGATGATTACCAAGTAGGGGCATAAACTGAGACATTAATACTAAATAGGTGTTTTCAATTTTGCAGAAAGAAGTTGTGGACAACAGACGTGATCTGTGCAAGACTGAGGGAAAAAGGAAAGAGAATGACTCCAGATAGAGGAGACATCACCTGTAAGTCACTGAGACGGGATTAT
Organism: Bufo gargarizans; assembly: GCF_014858855.1. Classification (NCBI taxonomy): domain Eukaryota; kingdom Metazoa; phylum Chordata; class Amphibia; order Anura; family Bufonidae; genus Bufo; species Bufo gargarizans. Next base: position 107,896,196 of record NC_058089.1, read on the forward strand.
GGTGTAGCAGTATTATTGGCCTTTATGAAGTGTTATTATTGGGAATATTGTATTTTCTTATGTGCGTGACTAACCTAAGCTACATCACCCGCCCTGACATGTGCCCCCCCCCCCCCCCCCCCCCAGTCCGCGGGAAAAATGTCTTGCATGAAACCGGTCCCTGGTGCAAATAAGGTTAGAGACCACTGTATTAGATAATATGCCTGGCACTGAGCTCACCATTACTGGAGGACTGTTGGGAGACTTCTGTGGTCGCTCACTACAGTCCCAGTGTCTCCTGCAGAAAAAGTGCTTTATCAAATGTCACCCATTCACATGAGAGTATGACAAAATAATACTGTCCTAGAGCAGGAGCCCCACTTTATGATGTCCACATGTCCTGCCTGCTAGCAAACCTCTGTCTAATATTCAAAGGGACTGGTTTTAACAACCAAGGGGGCCAGTACTTATTTCTCAGCAGTGTATTGTGGTCTCCCGCTCCTGTGGTCACCATCACCCTGTGATTTATTGCTTTGTTCTTCTGCCTTTATTCGTTATATAGTCACATCTCTCAGAGTCATCAGGATTATCCTTAAGTACAAGATTCTCTGCACTTGGAAATGACAACATTTCAGATGGGGCGACTGTGCGGCTCTACAGATATTCTTAGGCTTACAGAAAATGATGGTCGCCTTTCACTACTCTAATAACACTATTTCATCTTTTCTTAAGGTCATAGGCTTATAGGTAAGTAACCGGCAAATACATAAAAACAGATTATTTTCGCAGCCACCTGACTCTGAGTTGTCCCCTCTCCATACAAGTGCAAGTTGATTATTGACCACATATTGCAGCACGGAGAGGCTGGAGATTAGAGCTAATAAGGCTTTAACTCGTTAGAGCCTCATTCACAAAGCGTGCACTCAACAAAAACCCTGTAATCAATATCTCGAAAGTGAAAAGGTGCATTAGGAGTCAGCGATGATGAATACCATCCTGTGGTCAGCCACACACACACTGAGGCATGCTAAGAGGCAATTTACTGAAGTGCATGTGCTTACTCCATCAAGAGGACCAAGAACTATCTATCTATCTATCTATCTGCTGTCTTTCAGTCTGCCTGTCTGTTTGTCAGTCTACAAATCTCTCCCATATCTATTAGAGTTGAGCAAATCAATATATCTCATCAACCAGAGTTCCACACCTGGAGGATGCTGTCCCCGCAGCTGAAGATGCTCCCCTCAGGCGCTTGTTGGACAGAACCAGACATCTTGGCCAGCCCGGACAATCTTGCACCCTTGAGTAGTGCTGCAAGTGTAGACACTATGCTTTTACTTTTGGAGCAGTGACTGTTCATGCAGTGCTACCTGTATCTAATCTAATTTCTAATATTTATCTATCTAGATAGCTATCTAGATATCTGTCTATCTATCTATATATCCATCTATCTAGTATCTATTTGTATTAACGTGAATTTGCAGATTAGAGAAAAAATAAGCTTTAACAGGCTAAGTGATCAAAAACATTTACTAAGTATGATTAAATAGAATGTAAAACAGACAAATCGATAAAATAAATAATAATCAATCACCTGGCCTGCACAATACAGTATGGGGGAAACTCCTGTCACCATGTCGTAGCACAGGGCCAACACCTTCTCTTCTCTTAAGGATGCCCAGTGTGCAGTACGCATGTCTCTGAGATAATCACTCAGTATGGCCTCATGCACACGACCGTTGTTTCATTCCGTGTCTGTTGTTCCGTTTTTCGCGTTTTTCAGCGGACCCATTGACATGTCTGGTGATCCTCCAAAAATAAAGGAAGACACACGGAAAGAAAAACGGAAACGGATCACGGAACAACGGAACCTCATTTTGCGGAACGGAACACAACAATGGTCATGTGCATGACTGAGGCCTAATGCAGCCTTCTCAGCACAATGGTGGGTTTGTACATGTCTAACTATCCCTAACTCACCCTACATTACAAAAAGAATATAGAAAGTGATATAATAATTAAAGGGGAAAAAAACTTTTAGTACTTAAAGGCCATGTATAACTTTCAGAGGCAATTTTTTTATTGCATTTTTCTTATTTTGGGCAAAAAATCATTTTTATTAAAAATATAGAGCCGTTCTGTCACAGAGGGTTAATTGTTTGTCTATCTGTGTGAATCGTTTTTATGTTCACTTTGTGCCGGTCATCTAATAACCCTTATCTGTAATTTACCAAGAGCCACATTCTTATCAGTAAGATAAGGACTGTGCTATAATGAGTGTTTATTAGGTCAGAGAGCAGAGATAAGAAGCCGTCAGATAAGCTGGTTGACGGAGCAGAGAGAAAATTCAGATCTCTCTATTAGAGCATCTCAACCCTGTACAGAAAAAAAGGCTCCATATTTAAAGTATCCGAATTTCCTCATGCTGTGGGCTGCTGGCGCTGAGTTTGTAACAGTCTCTGGGGTTGGGAAGTTTCTCCAGATATGGGGCCAGTTTGTACACCCTCTGCAGGCTCTGGTATACTGTCAGCTTCTGTGATGTTCGTATGTCGTTCCTCCAGACGCTAATATACTCCTCTTTGCTCTTGTGTATTGTCCTCTGGATTTCCCCCTTTGTCAGGCTTTATTGGCTGGTGGCTTGGTCAGGCTGTGTTTGGATGACTTGTTGTGGTGTGCTTCAATCTTTGGGGGCTTATTGGTTTAGCAAGGCTTTGTGATTTTAGGAGTTGGGACTGCTGCTATGCAGATGGGCTCTGAATGCTAGCACCCTCTTCTGGACAGCAAGGTATAGTGGGGATATGCCCAACTCTGATAGAAAGGCACTGTTAGAGTTACTACGATGGACCTGGAGAAAGTGCTTGCAGAATTCTAAGTAGAATATTTCTGTTGGCCTAGAGTCCCACTTTGACCAGTCTGGTTATGTGTCTAGGCCCCAGACATTTCTGCCATACAGGAGGATTGGTGTGATGATGGTATTATAGATTTTAAACCGGATGGTCACAGGTGCCTTGAGATGATACAGACGCCTTCTGGTGACATAGAAGGTTTTGCATGCCTTGTCTTTCAGTGTTCCTTAAAACTCTGTGATTGGCTGATTTCTAGACCCAGCTAGGTGTAGCTGTCAGTTTCTGAAAGTACACAGTTGTTTAGCAGGAAAGGAGGACGCCCAGCTGATTTCTGGTTTCTTTTCTGAAACACCATGATGTTGGTTTTCTTTGGATTGATGGGCAGCATCCACATGGTGCTGAATTCCTCTAGAATTTTCAGATTATCTTGGAGACCTTTCTCAGTTGGTGACTGTAGCAGGAGGTTGTCTGCATAATGCAGAAATTTCACCTGGGTGTCATGGAGGGTGAGACCAGGTGCTGAGAAGGACTCCAGAGCCACCGCCAGCTCATTGATGTACTGTAGATGTTGAAGAGGGTTGGACTGAGGCTGCTGCCCATGTCTTCATGCCGCATCTGTTCTCAGTTTAGGAACTTCTGATGATATCATATGTTTTTCCTCCTATTCCGCTTTCGAGAAGTTTCAGGAATAGACCCGGGTGCCACACTGAATCAAAAGCCTTCTTAAAGTTGACAAAGCAGGCATAGATCTTTCCATGCTTTGTATTGTGAACATGGCTCTGGATGAGGCTCTGCAGGGTGTAGATGTGGTCCATGGAGCGGTGGCTTGGCATGAAGGCTGCTTGGCTGGATGATGAAGCTGAAGATCCTCTTATTCAGGATACCGCTGAAGAGTTTCCACAGGTTGCTGCTGACACATATCACTCGATAGTTGGCCGGGTCATATCTGTCTTCGCTCTTGTGAATGGGGCTGATGAGGCTCTGGTTCCAGCTCTGGGGGAAGTAGCCAGCACAACATTGATCACCTACATACAGTATCAATATCCTATCTATCTATCTATCTTGTTATCTATCTATCTGTAAGCAGTGTACCGGGGTGGGCTTTGGCAAAACTTCTGGAAACAATCCTTCTTTTCACTATTCACACATGGGGTCAAAAACAAAACATCACTTTTGCAGTGTTGTTGTTACTTCACACCCACTGGCAAGTTAATATAACAAATGTAACCTTGGTGGCAGTTCTGCCTCAGAAAATACTGGCTTTAGACTACCTGTTCCCCTGACACACGGGTCCCCGATCTACAGCCTAGCAAAGGCCTCAGATCCCAGCACACAGACCTCCTGAGCTCCACTGTCAGACAAAGGTAATCCTCTCCACCTGGCAGTGCTGGCTGTTTTTATGCCTGGAACGTGGGAGTAGTCACCCACCCAGCACTTCGACTACTCCCAGTAAGAGCCGCCCCGGATCAGCTATTAAAGCCATGCTAAGTACCATGGTGTCAAAGAGCAACTGCTGCTGACACACAAAAACCGGTTCTTACTCCACCGAGGCCAGGAACCTTGGTGGCACGTACCTATCATCCACGATGATTCTTTGTACCTTCTTACATACCTCCCCCCTTTGTTCAACCCTGAGGGGGTGAACATATGCCATACAGTATACTTGGGACAGGGTATACACATTTCCCTGCAGCCGGCCTGCCCTGTGTTCTACAGAGAACCTAAAGTTTTGTAAGGACAGGAACCACCTGATGACTCGGGCATTTCTCTCTTTGGTCTGGCTCATCCACTTGAGAGGGGAGTGGTCAGTCACCAAGCGGAATGTTCTCCCCAACAAATAATAGCTGAGAAAATCACTTAATAGCCAGACACTCTCTCTCCACTAAACTATACGGGTTCTTGGCTGGGGTAAATTTACAGCTAAGGAAGACAACGGTATGCTCCTCCCTGTTGACTTCCTGAAACAGTACAGCACTGAGGCCTGCTTCGGAGGCATCGGTCTGTACTATAAACTCCCTTTTGAAGTCGGTTGTCACCAAAACCGGGGACCCGCAAAGGGACGATTTAAAAGCGGAGAAAGCCTCTTCCACCCGATCATCCAAGTGAACCATTATTGACTTGTGTCCCTTCAAGAGCCCTGACAATGGCAGGGCCACCGTAGCAAAGTGGGGGACAAACCTCATGTAATAGCCCACCTTTCCCAGAAATGACTTTACTTGCCTAGTGGTGACAGGCCGGGGCAAATTTCGTATTGCCTCTTTTTTGTTTACTTGGGGTTTGATGACTCTGCGCCCAATGTCATACCCCAGGCACTTAGTCTCCTCTAACCCTATCGCACATTTTTTGGAGTCTACTACAGCCTGCACTTTGGGTAGGTGACTTTCCCAGTCGGTACTGTTAATGACAATATCGTCCAGGTAAGCTGAACCGTACCTACGATGTGGACGCAGTACAATGTCCATAAGCCGTTGAAAAGTGGTGGGAGCACCAGGCAGACCAAAGGGTAGCACCTTGTACTGATACAGCCCTTCAGGTGTGATGAAGGCAGTTTTCTCTTTGCCAGCCTCTGTTAAGGGCACCTGCCAGTGCCCTTTTCGTGAGGTCCAAAACAGAACAATACCGGGCTTGTCCTAACCTCCCGATGAGCTCATCCACCTGGGGCATGGGATACGCATCAAATTTGAAAATCTCGTTCAGTTTATGAAAATCGTTACAGAACCTTAACGTCCCGTCTGGCTTGGCTATTAAGACTATAGGACTGGCCCACTCAGTTTTATACTCCTCAATGACATCTAGTTGCAGCATTAACTGCACTTTCTCCAAGATGGCTTGTCGCCAAGCCTTGGGTACCCGGTATGGTTTTAACTGGACTTTGGCCTGAGGTTCCATGACAATGTCATGCTGGATTGTGGAAGTGAATCCAGGGAGGTCTGAGAACACATCCGTGTTCCGACTAACAAACTCCCTGGCCTCCTGAGCCTGTTTAAAGGAGAGGCTGTGAGCAACTTTTATGGCGGCAACCGCTTCTTGCATCAGACAAAGAAGCCGAAACTTCTTCCCCTAGAAACCCGGACGCGGGCTGTCTTCCATAGAGGTCTCCCTATACTGCCACGGCTTACGTAAATGTCAAGGAACCATGAACCAGACGTACAACAAGAGATAGTGAAAATAAGAAGGCTTTATTGAAAGTCAAGCCGTAAGGCAAAAGTCCAAGCGGATGGCTAAACCGAAGCAGGGTCTTGCGAAGCCAGAAGTCGGGAACCAGAAGGGTAGTCAGACGAAGCCTGGATCAGGAACCAGCAGGGTAGTCAGACGAGGCCTGGATCAGGAACCAGCAGGGTAGTCAGACGAAGCCAGGATCAGGAACCAGAAGGGTAGTCAGACGAAGCCAGGATCAGGAACCAGAAGCAGCAGCAGTCTTAGAAGCATGTGAACACAGGAGGACCAAGCAGGGAACTGAAGCCACAGACCTCCTATATATATGAGCTGGGCATCCAGCTCCTCCCAGTGGGAAGGAGAAGCCGCAGGGTGGGAGGCTACAAGAAACCCAGAAACCAAGATGGCCGCCAGCACATGTCAAACGAAGGAGGACAGCAAGAAGGTAAGACCATGACAGTAAATTAACATGGTAGATCTGTTCTGGCTTTCACCGCCCTGGCTGGTGTACCTTGTAGTTCACATCTCCAACTTTCTCAAGTACCTCGTAGGGCCCCTGCCACCTAGCCAGGAACTTACTGTCCATGGTCGGTACCAGAACCAAAACCTGATCATCCGGGTTACAAATACGGACCCGGGCCTGCCGATTATACACCCGACTCGGGTTCGCTGAGCGGCCTCCATATGCTCCCTAACAAGAGGCAACACTGTCTCTATCTGTTCTTGCATCTGAGTAATGTACTCAATAACACTTTTATATGGAGTGGGTTGTTGTTCCATGCCTCTTTAGCTACGTCTAAGAGACAGCGAGGATGTCTGCCATATAACAGTTTGAAGGGCGAGAACCCAGTAGAGTACCGAGTGGTGTAGTCTAGGACGACCAAGATGTGTTGGTGTCCTCTAGTGGACTTCGGTACTGGGCCTACGAGGTCCATAGCGATACACTCAAACGGTACCTCGATGATTGGGAGAGGTACCAAGGGACTACGTAAAAGGTGCTAGTTGCCTGGCAGGTCGGGCTATGATTCGAGAGCCACAGCTCCGGTCTCCAGCATTTTCGGGTCTCGGATGACATGCAGTTCCCATTCGTATGACTGCAACAGTCAATCACTGGCCTCAGTGGTCAGGTGTTCAAGAACGGCACTGCAGAGGCTCAATGCTTATGTGCCGTTCTTGCAGACGTAACCACTGAGGTCAATCGTTGGCTGCAGTGGTCACAGGTTCGTCATCATTTTTGGTTGTTGTGGGGGGACCAGAAACAGCAGGGATGGGAGCCGCAGTTCTGGATTGGGGTGACTTTTATAAGGTGAGTGACTCTTTAATATTTTAGTACATTCCAACCTGCCTAATTTAACATTTAGGTCAGACAATCCTCTAAGGTAACCTTGTTTGTTGATGGTTTCCAGAAACCCAAATATTAATTTTTTTACAAAATGGGCAAAAAAATTGTGACATTGCAAACATGCTTGACTATTGTTATGCAAACAAACTTTTACACAGGGCAACCAAGCAGGCCATTATCGGGAATTAACCATTCGCTCCCGATAATTGTCTGCCAAAGAGTACTGACGATGTGGATGAAGCACAATGTCCATTAGTCGCTGAAAATTGGCGGGGGCGCCATGCAGACCAAAGGGTAAGAGTACTGACAATGTGAAAGCTACATTTACAGCAGTAATCATCTACTTTGTATGAGGACGAGAGATTGCTACTATACTGTGATATCTCATCTAGATCGGCTTCCATCTCATATATTGTACCAGATGACAAATTCTGCACTGCTACATTTACATAGATAAAGCAGTTCCACTTTGAAACTACTCAGTAGGCTTAAAGGGGTATTCTAAAATTTTACTATCGATGGCCGATTCTGAGGATAGGACATCAGAATCTGTTTACTGAATGGAGCAAGTGCAGAGGTTAGATCCAGATGCAACAGTGCTGTGTTTGTGCATTTTGATCATTTAAGATTTAAAAGGGTTATTCAGGATTTTGCTATTGATTGCCTATAAGGCCATTACCTGTTCCCAAGCAGCTTTGGCGCCAGAAGTAGAGGGAAAACTATATTGTTCTTTCCACTCACACACTGGATGGAGTTGCTTACTGCAGCACTGCTCCCATTCACTTCAATGGGAACAGTACAGCAGCAACCAGCTCCATCCACTGCTTACTTCAGCTGTGGCATACTACAAACACAGCCTTGCTGCGTCTCTTTTCGCATCATTCTGTAAAAATTCAAACCATATTTTATTGTGGGGAATGATTACACAAGGGGTTAAAAATGTGTAATTGCCGCTTGATCCGTCCCATTAATATAGTGCCACCGCTTTTTTCACAGTTCACTTCAATCACCCGTCTCCTTCAGCATTCAAAAAAATGTCTCTAAATCCCCAAACTGCTTGAAATGTGCTTCCTGCCCTCCAATAAAGAGGTTAATTCAGCTTGTCTCACTGCAATTTTAATTTTAATCTTTGATGAAAGCAGAACATGCAAATTAAAACAATGCATTCTTTTGAATTTAATATCCAGGCGAGCTTTACAAATGGAAGAAAGGAAGCCGTATTATTATTATTATTCTCGAGCTGTTTGCTTGGATGTGAATAGCTGAGTGCTTTAACCGGTGCAGGGGATCGTGTGGGCTGCAAGCGGCAGGAAATGATTGCCTGGGTTTCTAATGTCTCCAGATTACAGTCTTTTAAAATCTACTTAGTCGAGCCGCTGGCGTGGTTGACTTTTTCCCAACAAAACAGAATGTGGTTGTGTTGAAAATGTACAGTACGAAGTAGGAAGAATGGGGCGAGCGCCCCACGTTTCCTGCCATGATTATGAATATTCAAGGCATCTAATTTCGAATGTTGCCTTTATAAATAAATTATTGGAATGCCCATGCATCTCCTGTTTGTTATTCAAATTCTCCTCTTCTAGGGCTCTGGCGGTATTATTTATTCATGCAATAACATGAATTTCTCACTGTGTTGCTTTGTTATGTAAGCGCTGTGGAAATTCTGTTAAACAAATGTTATCTTGGAACAGTCGAGCTCAGAAGGGTTTGCCAGACGCGCTCGATAGAATGGAGAGGATACGTCTCAGCTATAGTTTTGCAACAAAGTTTTTTTTAAAGGGAGCCTACCTATTGAACATGGTGCAGGCAGAATGTTATAGAGCAGGAGGAGCTGAGCAGATTGATATATAACTCACTAGCAAAAGATTCAGTATAACTTTTCATTTCTTCTCTGACCGTTCTGAATTTAGGAGTCCAGTGGGAGGTTCTATTCAGGACTCCTAAACACTAAAAGAACAGGGATTTAAAGCAATACAATTCAAGTTCTACTGAATATATTCCCATAAAACTATATATCAATCTGTTCAGATTCTCCCACTCTATGTGACCCTGCTGATAGTTTGTACAAGATGACATGTTCCCTTTAAGGACATGTGAACATGCAATTATGGGAATCAGTGGCGGTATGAAAGAGTTCCTTATAGGTTTGAAGAAATATCGCAGGTAGCTGCAGTACTTCCAATGCGGTCCTATGGGAAATGGCTGCACAGAGTGGGTATAATATAAAGGGCCACCAACTGAGTAGCTCTACAGACAGGTGGAGGGGTCCCAACTCTAGGCAGCCACATCCAGGCAGAAACCCAATGGAGAGTTGACCGTGTACATGTGTGTTTTTTTCTATAAAAATTATGGGGTTCTAGAAATTTCCAAGAAATTTTGCTGCTTGTTCTTGCAGAAATGGGGGTCAGGGAAACAGGGAACTCTTCACTTTTGAGGATCCCATCTATTTTTTGGACATACCATAAAAATCAATGATAGGAAAACTCATTGAAGTCTTGACAATCATGAGCCACCAGTAGGGGGAGCTCAAAGAATAGGGCTGTATGCAGTTTACACTGGGCTCAGTACCAACTGTATGAACTTGTTTGTAGGCAGCTCCCCCTTGTGGTGAATGCAAACCCCAAATAATTGTATCATATATGATGTTTTGGCTGTGTGGCTCCTCACCTGGAGGGAAGGGATTGTCCACAGCAGATTCACATGAGGCAAATCCACAATAAATTCCAACCCGATGCTGTTTAAACAAATTCCACATTGCCTGCGAAGGTACATCTACAAGGGTAGGAAACAATGTAAATTTCTTGCCACAGATTTGCATTTGGCAGACCCCTCCTCCTAAATAGGTAGAAAAAAAGGATGTTTTGATCCCTAAAATAGCTCCACTTTAGCAAACAGGCTGTATTTGGTATTGCAGCACAGCCCTTTTTAAGTAAATGGGGCTGAGTTGCAATACCAGATACAGCCTGTAAGATAAAGTGGCACTATATCAGGATGGGAGGGGGGGAACATTTATTTTTCTACCCTTTTAGACCTTATAGACATGGCAGGGGTCATGGAGCCTGTATGGAAGCACATGAATTCCCTATGGTTATGCAAAGACTTACATGTCTACCTGTTGTCACGCATCACATTGGCAGCATTACATAGGTACAATCTCTAAAGCAACAACATCCAAAAAGAATAAGATCTCAGCTCACCATGGGATGAATAGGATATTTGACTGAAAATCCCAGGCGTTGCAAGGGAGGGAGAAGGGCTCCGCTCATGATTGATGGATCTTATGCAAAGGATTATTGGGTCCAGCACTCGTTCCATGGAAAAAATCTTTTTTTTTTTTTTTTTTACTTTAACATTAAAATACAAAAAGGTTCATCCCAGGATTCCCACGCATTTCAATCCGCAGTCAAAGGCTCTTAGTCATAGCATTTTTAAAGCATATCATGTCTATATACATTTGTCTGTGCCTTTAAAATGACATTTTCAGTCACTCAGGTTATGCTATAACTAAGAGCCCTTGACTGCGGCTTGAAACGCGTACGCTACAATAAAAAGTATTATTCATTTTGTCAATGTGAGGAATGCTGGAATCAATATTAGAGAGGAGATACGGTACCTATCTGGGATCCTGTCCCTGCACTGTCGGACTGGGGTAATGTCACGGAAGGTGAGGGAAGGAAAGAAAACCAAACACAACTGGCAGGTAACAAAACACCAGGATAGGCCCCCACAGCTAAGGAACAGGGAAAGGTCACCACCTGACAATCCCTAAGCCTTTCACTGACTGCTAACAACATGAACAAATCCCAATGGTAGAAGTGTTTATGCACTGGAACGTAAGCCCTGATGAAACTGACACAAACCCTCAGCTAGAGAGCAGGCGATAAGACAACCGGTTCCTTGCACAAGATGAAGGAACCAGAGTCTTCCTAAGGCCTAGCCAGGAAATACAACAAAAGGGAAGAAAGGAGGACTTATCTCAAGACGGGCTGGGAGCAGGAGATCCACCAAGCACCAGTAGAGAACTCCAGAAGAAACTATAAACCGCAAGGACTATAGTGAGAGGCGGAGATAAATAGCATCACTAACTAATAAGCAGAACCTGTGAGGAGGTGGGACCCTGCCCAACACCACAACAAAACAATCTGTCAGATAAGGCTCATGTGCCGCAAGTCTGACAGATCTTCTCAGATCACTCACAGGGAAAGGCATGAGGTGCCTGGGGCCCAACAGTTAAATTAATTCTGAGGATCCACTCTAAAGCTCCATGCAAATATTTCCAGATCACACAGCAGCAGCAAGATGCTACTAGATGATTATAGGGCACCTGTATTGACTTTTAGAGAGCAGGTCTTAGTAAAAGATAATACCTGCTGGTCTGCCACTGTACCTAGAAGTAATCTCAACCACCCAATGCAACTGTTAAATAATTTACCCGGTGTTTAATATGAACATATGTTATATAGGTAGAGCACCGCACACCGTTATTGCCAGTGCCAGCAAGGACTTGTAAGTCGTGGCCAAATAATAGAGAATTACAGCACACAGCTCCTTTTGTCTGCAGTTTATGACAGTTATTAGTGTTACATCACGTGGGATTTATGATCCAGTTACATTTCAGAAGAAAAGTAGTCACATTCACTAGATTTGGCGACCGAATGTTTTGGCCTGTCAAGGTTTTCCTCAGCGGTCTATTATCTTAGTGTGACTTCTTGTGTTGAATGGCGCTGGATCACATGAACATAGGCTGAGTGAGATGCTATATGCTGCCTGTCCATATGTAGTGCGGTCAGTGCCAGGTGCCGCTTGTGCAGAGGCTGAGGAATTAGGGGCCCACCAAACTTTGGGGCCCACCCTGTTCTGGGGATTCACCTGTTCCCCTGTGGGCCAGTCCGAGCCTGTGTCCCTCAGATGTCCCTTTTTTGGCCCTGTCCTCCCAATGTTTCCTATTGGTACCACTTGGGATTCATCAGGGGAGTCAGATGACAGCAGCCATTATGTAAGTCCGTTGGACAAAGGAGCAAATAACCCTTGAATCGGGAAAACTGAAAAATCATAGAGTAGTCAATTATCCAATGATTATAGCAAGATTTATGCTTCGTTTCAGGTCACCATTTCCCTTTGAAACATTTTGCAATACCAGTCATGAACAAGGGTGGCGTTGTTTCTGAAAAAAAAAACACATATTCAGTTTTTTTTCCATTCCCTTTTAAAAGATTTTTAAAATGGCTTCACGTACTGCATTCAACACCATAATAGACCATTCTGCTATTTTTTTTCCCCAGCTGCCTGTCCAGAAGATTGTAAAGACATTTGATAACATCCACTTAAAATATATTTGCCCATCATCCCGGCATTTCATACAATGACAGATAATGGTGCGCTCCGGTGCCCAGGAGACTAAGGTAGCAAACAAAATTAAGCCGCTACCATAACATAACTTGAGGGTCTTGGAGAAAGGAACCTTTTGTAAAGGCTCGCCGCTCTCGCTATTGGTTCATATAAAGATCCGTGCCACAGGCCAACAGCTTTATTGAAATTCTAAGGAAGAAATGTGCAGAAGCTCCGGAGCTCGAGGCTTGTTATCGGGGACCTACGCAGGAGCATCCTGACACACTATAATTGAAATTCATTGCTTGACCTTTAGTCTATAAAAAAGCTATGCTGTCATTAGCACTGACTGTCTGCTAGATTCTCTTGTCACTCCTCGGGCCAGCTTAAACCGTCCCAACTGAAATAGGCTATTTTATGTCGTACCCCTGAGTTTGGCATTATTAAGCTGGGAAGTGAGAGCGACAGAATACACCGAAGTGCATGCAAGGCAGGCGGCCCTGCTCAGATGGGAAAATCAGCTTCTTTTTTTTCATGAATATATTAAGCACACCATGTAAGTGTCAAGTCTCACTTGTGACCTCCTTGCTTTCGAAGGAATAATAATAATAAGCTTTAGCTTTATTCTGCAGCCTATTGATGCTGGGTTGCACTGTTTGAAAGGCTACGTTCATCGGCCTGGTTGGTATGTTAGGCATGTTGCAACTTCCGATTGGCGGGGTTTATAGGACCAAGTGCAGCGTTCCCGCCCCCCCCCCCCCAAGGATCTGATGCAGAGGATGGGAATAGTAGTGGCCCTGATGAGATGTTGTTGTTTCATGGTGTCCTACCTCAGATGATGATGAAAGTATCCAGGCAAAGATTGTAGAACAAAGATGGTCTTTCTTTACTGAGTGTGAAAGCAGATAGCAGCACATCCAGCAGCAGTTGGTACAAAGTGCAATTTTTCTCCTCCCAGATGACGGGGTATGGTGGCTAGCTGACGTCGTCTCTCTCTGGATTTCGTTCACTACGGCTTTACTCTGTAGCTGTAGGTGTTCACTGGATGATGCAGGCTTCTTGTTATGTCTGTCCTGAACTGCGGTGATGGTGGCTTGACATGTTTCCCACCACCTTGCAGAGGAGTCTTAAAAGCTTGGTTGCTTGATCATACTGCTGACACAAATACACAATCTTCTCTATGGGGAAATAATGTCCTCCTAGATGAGTGCTTCTGTGGATCGAATGCTCCCTCACGCCTCATTTTCCTCTCTAATTAGACTCTGTCTAGCTTAGCGCTTCCATTGGCAGGAAGTCAGACCAGCCTGCCCCTACCAAGAGGGGATGAATCAGATCTGATTGGTGGGAATTAGACACCCGACACCTGACACCCCCACCGATCGGCTGTTTGAACAGGCTGTGGCACTTTGGTGGGAGCTTCGTCCTTATAGCATACAAAGCACAGTGCCGTACATTGTATTGTGGCTGTGTCTGGTATTGCAACCAAGGCCTATTCCCATGAGAGCCATGTGACCAATGAATGTGACCGATTACTGTGACCTCACTAGCTTAGGAAGAGACCGCAGAGCTCACTGAATCCACACTAACCAAATACTGATAGCATACCTTGAGAACAGGTCATCAATATTCTACTCCCTGAAAATTCCTTTAATCTATCTTTCTATCTTCATTGCAGTTAGACTTTTATTTTTATTTTAATTTTTTTAAATACAGGGTCAGAATAAAAAATATAAGCATTGCTCCCCTCAACTCTTACTGGGTCCCTGCTAGTCACCTTTATATGCTAATGGTTAACACATAGGAAATTACAGAAGATGTCTGCTCAGCTAATCACTGACCGCCGCAGTCAGTAATCCACCTCAGCCAGTGATTGGCTGACCCGACATCTCTCCAGGCATTTCTGGTAGGTCTATAGCCTAAAATCAGAGCTCAGACCTGTATAGCATATGCTAATAAATTACTCAAGAGATAGAGATAAAAAGTAGAAATTCAGTTTAAAGGAAATGTGTCAACAAAAAATGACCTACTGTTTAAATTACATTTTTTTTGTTAAGCATATAATTTTTTTAGAATTTTTGACTATTTATTCATTTATATTTCATGTCACTGTATATAAAAAAAAAAAAACTGCGGTTTTCACACTGGCCACTAGGCCTAAATATGATAAGACTTTCTGTATTTTGGGCCATAGACACAATGGACAGGAGAGGACCCCATTGACTTCTATGGGAGAGTTTTCTAGGCATGCTCTGTGACCTGTGCAGAGGTCATTAGGCAATAGATAAACTGTGAAATCATCTATTGTGAATGGAAGATCATGTGATATCTCTATAAAGCTTATATCTGTCATTGTAATCATGCCTGTGATAAATCATGACCTATTTTGAGACTTAGTGATCAGTGTAAAAATTGAAGGATTATCTACATTTTTAATATAGATATTGAAATAAAAAATAAAAAAAAACTCAACAAAACACTACCCCACTGTCTCTTCAGGTCCCGGATCTCCCTGCATCAGCAACCATTTTGATGTGGCGGACATGACCGCTGCAGTCAATCACTGGCCACAGTGGTCATTTGTCACCCATGCAGTACCTCACTGGGTCACTTGCCACACGGGTGACATGTGACTGTTTCAAAACAGATACAGGGACACCCAGGACGTGAAGAGTTAGTGGGCCAGTGATGGAGAAGAAACACGGCGTCGGGGACCAGGTAAGTACGATGACCACCATAGGTCCAACTATGCTGTGGGGTCTATTAAAAACAGCTTAAAGGTGGGCAACCCCTTTAAAGAGGCATTCTAGCACAATTAGAAGCATACTCAATGGCCTGCCAATGGTTCAATAGCATAAATGATCTTGCTGCCACTGCCATTCTGCCAGCATACCTCGCTGCCATAAGTGCTATACGTAGGGACTTACTTCTTCTATCTTAGTTATCTGCTTATTTCTCTTAAATCTCAATTTTCATTTATCTTGAGAAGACATTTTGGGACTCTGGTACCCAGTACTAGTTGTCCGTAGAGTTATGGACTCAGGTTACAATGGTTTCAACATACAGTGGCCATCCCAAAGCCAATTAATATCATAACCTGAGGAACCACTGCATTTCTATCTCTATTGACCTTCAGCCTTAAGCCCAACTCTCCTAGAGCATGCTATATTATGGTCCTTCAATGTTTTTAAAGGAGGAAAGTTGACCTTCAAAACAGCCTTGATCTTCTCTTAGCCTGGAACATGGAGCAGTATCTAGGGCATAGTAAATATTTCACTGTAAATGACACGCGGTTGTAAAATTTCCATCTAAGCTGTTGAGATTTAATTTAACATGTCAACAGCATAGACTTCCATAGATCAATAAACCACCACTTGTAAATACAACTCCACCGGGAGCCTCTCCCTTATTAGAGATCTACAGGTTTCTAACACATCCCGCTATCACATACTGTAGTGCGTGGTGGAACAGTACTTGTCCATTTGGTGGAGCTTTTGATATTATGTAGAGATCTGTTCTGTTGGGTGTCTAAAAAAAACAAAGAGCTAAAAAAAAATGCTATTGGCAAAAATATTAACTGTGAATTGCTCTACATGAACATAACATGAATGTAGCTGGTTTCTTTGGAATAACAGTGCTGTGCAATCTACAGATTATTGTCTTGTCATTCTTTGTGATTTTCCTTCAACAATACATTTGTGTCCCTTCCAGCTCAGGTGCTAAACTTTCTTAGGAGCATTTATACTTGGTACTCTGCTAGTTAGACCCATGTGTCCATTGAAGCCCTATTATAACATAAGGTATGGTTGTTGTCCTTCTGCTCAGAATGTTGTAAATGTAAGTTAAGCAAAATTATAGTCAACTTATGGATCTCTCTTCCCCCACACTGATTCCAGAGTTCCCATTCTTGGTTTGTCTCGACCCATAAGATATAACCTCCCAGACCAGACACCAGAGATCAGTGGGGGACCAGGAAATTGTCGGAAAGGAAGCAGAGAGGGATCGGTGAGTATGGCTTTTTTTTTTTTTTACAGTATTCTGGACCTATTGTAAAATAAAATACCCCTTCCTAAATAACCCATGAGGGTCCAAATCTCTAAACTAGACCAAATTTATGTCTAGAGACCACTCTATCAATGCACAGGCATCTTCACCAGTGTCATTATGTTCCCTTTTTGATGCAGAATATTTAGCAATCAGAGGGGCAACATAATCAATTAGAAGACCTTCGCCCAATCGGATTTGTGTTTAATCTCCTATTATGATTATTAGATATATTTGGCTTCGCATCTATGATTGATATTCGCTAACACAGCTTAGAACTCCCAGCACATTTTGTTGGCATGCACATAAAACACCAACATTTTAATGATGTGTCTTGCACTGACAAGTCCGTTTCAAGTTATAACAACAACGAAAACAAAAATAATAGCTAGACACAAACTGTAAAATGATTATTGGAAGTCAGGTGCAATTGTGGCCACATTGGATATTTTTATACTTCCCTTACTACATAGCCGTTTGTGCCAAATCAGCCCGACTTGGCACTTTGATTTAAAATGAAGATAAGCCTCAGTTGCCTCCGCTGGGACCTGTATAAAGTGAAGCCAAATGATGAGCAGGCATCCAACCTAAAACATTTTATGTTGTTGAGATTTTAAGTAATCACATAATAACATGGTATTTGACTAGAGTCTATAAAAAGCGTACGCGCACAGACAGATATAAAATACACATCTAGCAAATAATTGAAAAGTTGTGTTGGCTGTGAGAAGACTGTCTGGCTAATTTTAGACCAATGTATTTTGAACAAATGGATGTTACCGATGACATTTTGACTAATTATTATGCCAGCTAATTAATAAAATATATGGAATATCATTTGGAGGAGGGTGAAAAGCAAAAAAAAGTAGTTGTTTTTTTAAGAGCAAATATATTTTTTCTAATTCCCTTTTCTAGCATTACATTTTTTTCCCTCTATTTTGGCAAAATTTTTAAGCTGAAGTTGTTATTTTGTGCTTATTATTATAATTTTTTTATTATTTCTGTACTGGTTATCAACCCCCCATCAATCAAACAACAATGTAAACCTCAACTCATACCACAAAAAACAAGTCATCACACATCTCAGACAGAAAAAAAAAAAATGGTGTCTCTTTTAATGACAAATTATTTTATTTAAAGGGAACCTGTCACCTGGATTTTAGGTATTGAGCTGAGGACATGGGCTGCTAGATCGCCACTAGCACATCCGCAATATCTATTCCTTATAGCTCTCTGTGCTTTTATTGTGTAAAAAAAAACAATTTTATATATATGTAAATGAGGCTACTAACGTTTTCAGAGCCCAGCCCCACGCCCACTGTGAAGGAGCCCAGCACCGCCCCGCATCCTCCGAATCTCCTCCTTGTTGCACGAGCGAGCGCATGCGCAGTGTCAGCATATTCTTCCTTCCCTGTGCTGGCATCAGCCTCAGGGAATGAACTGCGCATGCGCAGAGCGAGAATATAAAAGGCTCTGGTGAGTGTATATCAAATGGGGTGGGGGGAAGCGGAAAATCATCCAACATTCACAGTTTAAGTGTATAGTCAGCTGGCTGTTTATACTATGTCCAGTGAGCCAGAGCTGATCCACAGTAACAAAACCCCGCCGCTAATGTGGTAACAGTGATCAAGCTGGGACTCTAACTGTGTCCAGTCCCAGTACTGTCACCCCAGTATTAGATAGCTAGCGTATCTAAAGCATCAGATGAGACCCATGTGCTTTATTAGATTCCATGATCTCACGGGACCCTAGCTACTGCTATGCTCTAAGTCTGGCTAATAATCATACCCCCTGCTCAACGCGTTTCTCATAGCCCTGTGACGGGCCGTTCATCAGGAGATCATAGGGCATAAATAATAGAGGTAGTGTGAATAGCCTAACAGGCAGAGAGACCTGACGATCAATGCTGTACTGAAAGTTGTGCAGAAGCACCGGCGCTAGTGTGGCCGTGCGCGCCCGCCCATCTCCGCTGTTTAAGTAGAGACTAAGGTGTGCTTAGGAGGGAGGCTTGGCTGAAGCAGCACAGTGAGCCGCCCCAGATCATGGAGATCTGCATCATTGTGTGCAAAATTGCTTCCCAGCCTACATAGAAAGAAAGGAGGGATCTCCAAGCTGCCTTTTTATACAATATCAAGGTGAGGGAAGGGGTAAAGGCAGAACAAATAGGCTTAAAGGAGAGAGATGTGCCCACATACAGGTACTGTGAGCCATTAATGCATATCTTATAGAGGCTGCACGCCCTAACAACATCATGTAATAATGTTAATCACATAGATGGTAAATCTAGGATGTCCATCAATATCCAAAAGAAAAGTTGCAGGGACGAACTGCAGAGAAATAGCGACCTAGCTACAGTATTATATATCAGATCACGTCATTAATGCTGATGGATATATGAGGCTAGATATAACAGGTATAGCTGCTCCGTTCATTTAGACCCCTTGGTTGTTCCCTACAGAGCCGGAAAATCCATTCCAACTCCTTGGATAGCAATCTCTTATCCGTATCACCTCCCCTGGGTGAGGGAGTGACTCTCTGAAATTCTCTGAAAGCTGATTATCCCTGCGTCACCACCGTGTCAGTCTACATGTCTGACAAGTGTGGTATTCCTTTTATTCCTGATATCACTCATATGTTGACCGACACGTCGTCTGAACTCACGTATTGTCTTGCTCACATATTGCAGGACACAGGAGCAGGTGACAAGGTATATGACTCCCATGGTTCTGCAATTAATGAACATTCTGATTTCATAGTTTTGGGAGGTGACAGTGCTCATGAACATCTTGCCCCCTTTCATGGAGTTGTAGGCTATGCATCCACTGCATCTGAAACTGTCCTTGGTGCTGAGTGACAGCCAGGTCTGGTACTGTGACGGTTTAGTAAAACTGTGTACCAGTCGGTCTTTGAGATTCCGACCTCTCCGAAAGGTGATGGAGGGGGAATCCCCAATCAAGTCGCCTATATCGGGGTCTGTTCTCAGAATGCCCCAGTGGCGATTAAGTAACTCCTTCACCATGTGATGTCTTGCATCATAGGTCCCAATAATTCTTAATCCATTGTCGCTATTATCCCTACGTTGGGGGATGAAGAGATCTTTTATCGCGACACAGTGGGCATGATGGTATGCCTTGTTGAGGACCGTGTCCGGCCGGATACCTTCTTGACCTAAATCTGTGTCTCAAATCATCAGCTGCACATTTGAACTAAGATGTGCTTGAACAGTTATTCCTCGCTGTCAAATATCGGCCCTTGGAAATACCTTTCCGTAATGCCCAAGGGTGGCAACTGTCCCACTGCAAAAGGTTATTTGTAACAGTGGGCTTCCAGTAAATCGTCGTGGTTAGGCAATTGTCCTACCCCCTAGTTATTGTTAAATTGAGGAAGGTCATGGAGTCATGGTCAATAGTGGAGGTAAAGAATAGCCCCCAGTCATTAATATTAAGATGTGCTACAAAGGAGCTAAATTGTTTAGTATCCCCCTTCCATAGAATTAGCATGTCATTGATGTATCTCAGCCAGAGCTGGACACATGATGACCAGTCATCACTTTGCTCGCCAAAAAACACTTCCCTCTCCCACCAGCCCAGGTAGAGGTTAGCAAAGGTTGGGACATAGGGGCTCCCCATTGCCACCACCCTGAGCAGGTGGAAGATTTTACCATTAAACAGGAAGATATTATGTTGTAAGATAAAGTCCAATAGGGACATAAACTCATTGTGGCTGACAAAGTGAGTCCCCCTTTCACTGAGGAACCCACTTATCGTTTCCAGCCCCCTTGTATGCGGGATGGAACTATACAAGGCCTCTATGTCCAGGCTGGCCAATAATACATCCTCCTCCACGATGACATCATTCAGATTGTTAAGGACATCCATAGTGCCATGTACATAGGACAGTAGCAAGATAACGAACGGACGTAAAATGGTGTCCACATACGTACTGATGTTTTGCGTAAGGCTGCCGACCCCTGACACTATGGGTCTCCCTTTTAGGGGATTAGTGCCTTTGTGTATTTTGGGCACACTGTAGAAACATGCCATAACTGGGTGTGGAGGAAGCAAAAAATCAAATTCACCTTTATTGATTAGGTGATTGGAACATGCTGTTTTCACAATGGTTGCCAAACGAGAGCGGTATTGGTCCAACGGATTATCACATAGAATCGCATAGCACTGTCGGTGAGAGAGGGTGTTATCACACATCGTAAGGTACTGTTGTTTATCAAGGATCATGATGTTTCCTCCCTTATCGGAGGGCTTTATGGGGATGTGTTCATCCCTTTCTAATGGTAATAGTCCCTCCAGTTCTTGCTCCTTCAAATTGGGATAACATGGGACATATCCCTCTAAGTTGCGCAGCTCTTGAGTCATCACTTCTTGTGGTCTGTGTGGATGGTGTCCTCAGTACAGTGAAAGGACCCTCACCTATTTTTCTTCGCTCTTCATCCCAGAGATCAGCCAGTAATTCCACAATTGTCATATACTCTAAGGCAGGCATGCTCAACCTGCGGCCCTCCAGCTGTTGCAATACTACAACTCCCAGCATGCCCGAACAGCCTACAGCTATCAGCCTACAGCAGGGTGTTGTGGGAGTTGTAGTTTTACAACAGCTGGAGGGCCGCAGGTTGAGCATGCCTGCTCTAAGGAATTCCCAGTTCTGCACATTGTCGTGCATCATGATTACGGAAAAATTTCTTCCATTTCAATTTGAATATGAAGAGGTTTATATCTTTAACCCATTCAAAGGCCTTGAATCTCTGGGTAGGTACGAATGGCAACCCCGGTTGTAGTAGGGATATTTCCCCCTTAGTGACAGTGCGTTTGGAAAGGTTGATTAATTGGAGGCTGTCAGACTCTACTCGACAAGACACATTTTTACTGATTCGTCTGCCTCGTAAAAGGTAATCCGAGACTGGTGGGGTGCTTCCTAAGAAAAAAACTATTTTGCCTCGTGTATTAATGCCTCAATTGCTTTTACCCCAGCCTCTTTTTGTCTGTGTGTTTGGGGTCGATCTATGTTTGCTAGACTCTCTCACTCTCACAGTCATAGGAAGAGTGCTCTGTGTCAGTCCCTGGAGTTTTGATCTTGCTGTCTCCAAATTCAAAAATTCTGCCCTCTTTAAAATCCCAAGTGTCCTTGATACATTGAGAGTGTTTTTTGTCTTTAATAAAGAGGGTGAATTTTTCCACGGCTAGTTGTAAAGTATTTTCTTTTTTTTGCTAAAGTCAGGGTTGTTGCTAAACTTTTTAGCATACTCAATATGCTATAGATCCTCCTGTCCCTGTACAACAGTAGAGGCTTGTTGGGGAGGGGGGGGGGGAGGCGGGTTAGCATGGAATTCTGTATATTTTATTAACCCCCCATCAATCAAACAATGTAAACCTCAACTCATACCATAAAAAAAATAAGTCTTCACACATCTCAGACAGAGAAATGTAAATTTGTGGCTCTCTTAATGACAAATGATTTCATTTAAAGTGTTTTTAAAGTGATTTATGGTGCAAAAGTATTACATATTTGGCATTGCCATAATCACACTAACCCATAAAGTTAATGCATCGTTTAGGCTAGAGATATATGCCGATATATAGGGTGCAACTACACTGCGACATTCATGTCGCACCAGTGTCAAGCGACATATTTTTTAATGCTAGTCTATGGTGTCGCACTGCGCATTTGACACAGCAGTCGCACAAAAATCCATCTTGGATGTGTTGCAGCATGTTGCATGTGACATTGCAACACCATAGGCTATAATTATAAAATATGTCTCATGACATTGCTGCGACAAATAGTTGCGCAACAAATGTTGTCATGTAGCCCTATTCTCACAATCATATCCACTTTTCAGTCCACAAATTGTGGATCCTCAAAACATGAATACTGACTCTGTGTGTCCCGCATTTTTCGATCCAGCATATTCCACTGTACGTTAGAAATGCCTGCTCTTGTCAGGAAAATGGGCAATAATAGGATATGATCTTTTTTTGCTGGGACACGGACCGGACATACGGATGTGGACATCACACAGTGCGCTCTCAGCATCTTTTGCGGCCCCATTGAAATGAATGGGTCTGCATCTAAACAACAAAAAACTGTGGATTGGATGCAGATCAAAAATATGGTGGTTTTGCAACTTTTTCCTGTCTAAAACCTGGGTGTGCCCAATAGTCAGGTGTGTTTTATAGTCTGATAAATACGGAATATATATATATATATATATATATATATATATATATTTATAAAGTTTTAAAGTGGAGTTTTTTAGTTTCTTTTTTTATTATTTAGACGTTCTAACGTGGATTTTTCTCAGTTTTAAACTATTTGTTTTTGGTCATTTTTGTTTTTTCAGATGAAAGTGTTATAAAGTGGTACAGTTATACACACTGCTATATTGAAAAGTACAAAACTGTTGCACTCATGTTAAGATGACATCTGGAAACTAATATTTAGAATGAAATAAAGTCTATTATGTAAGGATGGGGGGGGGGGGTAACTACAAGTATCACACTGACCCCTTTATATGTACCATGTAATTTTAGAGTCTGAGTAGCTTCTGTCACGGATGGTGTAGCAGAAAACAAGAAGTTACAAATAAGGATCCGACTGGCTTGATCCAAAACTAAGGAACAAAAGGGTGAGCCCTATTAAAGCCCTGAAGCTCTCCCTGTCTTCTCAGCCCATGCAAAGATCTCAATGATAGAAGGTTGCATGTCCACGTACCTAGACTGAGTGACACCTGCAAACCCTATAATAGTGAAGGGACACGACCACCGGCTCCCTGCACTTAATATGGAGGGAGTCAGGGTCACCTAGAATCAAGCCAACAGGAAAACAACAAATACAGACAAAGACTTATCTGAAGAAGCAGCTGTAGCAACTCCAAGCTGAGAACACAATCCAGGAAGTAGTATAAACCGCAAAGTGAGGCAGTATGGGAGGAAATATATAGGGAGGCAATCACTGCTAATAGATGACAGCTGGGAGAGGGAGGAGAGATGTCAAAGCGAAAGCAAAACAAAAGAACATCATACAGGAGGTACTGAAGAACGTCTATCAGAACTTCTCCGAGGTCTGGCGGTGACAACTTCTGGAGCAATGCAACGGGAGCTAGCAAACCTTTTTCATCTGCTTTGCCATTCTTGTGTTAGTTGATTACACCAGGAACTTCAAGCCTGGATGCCATCCTACAGGAGGAGTCAATGAGAAGGGATCATTACATGGTGCTATAAACTCAATTGATAATGGACATTGCAGTTCAAGAAGTGTAGCACCACACTGTCTATAGGTAGGGTTGATGTGTCCATACACATGTGCATTTGGTACCTTTGATGAGTGTGTTAGCAGAAAGTGCATGAATGTTAGTGGGACCAATTGCAGGATTAGGCAGAGGTCTTGGCCAAGTTAGCGACTGAGGAACACACTGGTGACCTGTGAGGAAAGAGAGACCTAATGGTTGACTAAAGCTGGAAGAAGAACAGAGCTTGTAGAGTTTCTGTATGATGATGATCTAAGTGAGTGTGTGACAGTTACTGGAACTTAAAGTCCTCAGAGGGATCACTTGGAGATTATAAGAGAGCTGTTATGGTGAGTCTGAGAAACTTTCTCAAGGGGCCACAATATAGTTTAAGCCTAACAAGTTATGGTTCATATTAAGTCTGGTTTCCAAACAGCCTGGTTAAATGCCAAGTAGACACGCAGAGTGTGATGTGAGTGGAGGAAGCATGGAAAGCTCTATACAGGTGACTGCACCAGTAAAGACTAATATGAGATCAGCAACTGTAAACACCCTCCAACAATAGTTAATGTTCAAGTGGTACCATGAGTCAAATTGCATACATTGCAAACATTACTGTCAAGTGGAACTGTGGGCTGTGCTTCAAGTTAAAGTGTAATTGTGTACAGGGTGAACTGCCAATGAGGCAAGGTGAAGTGATTGCCTTAGGTGGTTCCAGTTAGGTACAAGTGAGGGGCTGGCAGCAGGGGGGGTTAGTAATGAGTGCTTCCACTGTGCTAAAATGGCTCACACTCTGGGAAACAAAGTTCTCTTGGCGTGCCCTCAGCGGAGTACTCACATGAGTGTCAAAGCATCATGTACATGAAACCCTGGTAGTGGAAGAGGGTAGGCCCCCATAGCCACCAAGAAGGTTAAGGCAAGAGCCATAAACTTGAGTTTGGTTTCTCTATAACTGTTTGGTTTCTCTATAACTTTATTGCAATCAGTTCCCTTTCCTTCGACAGTCTATTAGCCAGTTTGATGGTTTATGCAAAATAACTGCATGAATACATAGAATAATTAGAAAATGAGTTGTCTTACAATGAGGTTGACCTTACAAGATGAATGACCTGAAAATGAAATCACGGGAATTAAATATGAAGCCAATATTCAGAATTCCTCTGATTATAACCATTATATTCTCCTACCTTTCTCCAGCAACTTGTCTTGTTCTCAGGACATGAAACACTGTCAAATAATTTACATTTACTTACATTGTTCTTCTACTAACAGCAAAATATTGCTGTCATTTGGCAGCTTTGGTTCCTAAAAAAGAAAAGAGAGACCTTAGACCTCAATTTCACTCATTATAATAAATCAATTTCAAGCTCATTTATGCTTAATCTCCACTGGAAATTTGCATTAGCCAATCAGAACTGAAGAAGTACCTCGGGGGAGATCAAGAGCCACATAAAAATTCAAGAGAAAATTCACACAATAAATCAGGAAAACTAGGGCTGCCTTGATGCAGATTCTAAACACAGCTAAATTATATTAAAATCCTTTAAATCGCGCTCCAGGCAAATGTGTAATAATCTTGAAGACTGTAATATACCAAAGAGACATAACAGAGTGAAGGATTTTTGTGTCTTTTTATGCTTTTTTTTCCCCGCAAGAAATATATTTTTAATGATAAAACAGAAAGCGTTCCTACATTGTGCTGCAGAAGTAGATGTATATTCACGGTGTTTTAACCTCGGTAAAGGGATCTGGACTTTACTGCAGGGGAACCACCAGGCTGAAAGCTCTTGGAGCTGTCTCTTTTCTATGAGGGTCAGACACACCGGTGCCAAGCAAACTGTAGTGAGGGACAGGCCAAGGTCAGGGAAAGCAGAGTTTGTACAATCCGATAAAGAGGGAGAGCAGCCCAGGAACAGAACAGAGATCAGCAGAGGTCAGGTCAGACAGTGACGGGTCAACTCAGAGAATCAGGCAGAAGTCGGTACATGGGCAAATGAGTGTAGAAACAGTACACCATTGCAGGACACTAACGACCTAGAATGACCTAAAACCTATTACTCAGGTCGCTTCCAGGGGGAAGATGCCTTAAGTACCCTAGTGGAGCAAGCCATCAGCTGGGGAAGTTTAGAGCATGCACATGCTGGCACTTTAAGAGCACACAGAAGCAAGAAGCAGGCCACGGCCTATATAGACGAGCATAGCTACTCTGGTGGCCGGGCCTTCCAGATAAGAGGATATAGATGCCAGCTAATCCAAAATGCTGGAACCTAGAAGTAGGAAGCAGGTGAGAAGAACAGCATCCATGCCCGCCAGGGAGAGCAGAGCGGTGATGCGCACGGGCCATTACCATGATGCTCTGGTACTTTTATTAACGATTAACGATCAGACCAATAGTTGAACTTGGTACCATAAAAGGACAAAAAAAAATTGACTTTGATTAGCAGAATCCCAAAAATAAGGATGACCTATAAAAAATGAATTCAGCGCATGTGCAGTCCTTTATAATATGGAGAACTTTTGCTTTTCTATGAGCCAGTATAGAGAGCCATTCTTCTTCTGGTATGTAGCTGCTAAGGAAATATCTGGCCAAAGAAGGTTTGTCCTGGTCAAATCAGCTGTAGTGTATTGAGCATCCGTAATTGTCACCACCAGACATCTGAGAAGCTCTGACAGATGTCCTTCAGAACCTCCTCCTTGAGGTTCCCTTTGTTTTGCTTTTATTTTCTCATCTCGTTAGCCTCTCTCAGCTGTCATGTAGTTGCACTGATTGCATCCCTTTAAATCCCTCCCCTTACTGCATCACTTTGCGGTTTATATTCCTTCCTGGAGTGTGTGCATGCTGATCCTACTTCTGAGTCTTCTACAGATACGTTTTGTTTGTTCATTTGTGTTTTCCTATTTGCTGGATCCCAGGTGACCCTGACTCCCTCCGTATCAAGTGTAGGGAGCCGGTGGTCGTGTCCCCTCACTATTATAGGGTGTTGAGGTGTTATACTGTCGAGGTACGAGTATATGCGATCATCTACCACTGGGATTTTCGCATAGGCTGAGCAGTTAGGGAGAGAGCCAGGTCTGATGCAGGGCTCTCCCTTTTGTTCCTTAGTTTTGGATCCAGTCAGTCGGATCTTCATTTTGTGTCTTCTAGTTTCCTGTACACCTTCCGTGACAGTAATATGAAGTTGTTGTTTCTGAAAGGACTATGTTTTTAATACAACATCAGTTATTCTATACATGTGAATAGAGATGAAATGTTGTATTATATGGTATAAAGTGGCTTTGTCTTTGCCATCTAGTTGCCCTTTCCATGACTATAGGCTATTTATAATTGCTCAGAAGTTAAAGGCTATGTATACCTTTGGGGGCATTTTTTTTATTATTATTATTGCATTGTACTCATTATGGGCTAAAATAATTTTTTTTCAATTGGTCTTCATTAAAAATATGGAGTCATTTTCTCTGTACAGAGCTGAGATGCTATGCTAGCAGGATCTCAATTTTCACTCTTCTCTGTTAGACAAGGAGTTGTCCTTATCTCTGGTCTCAGACCTTATAAACACTCAGCAATGTTCAATCCTTATCTTACTGATAAGATGTGTTTATGACCTCTTAGAAATTTAGAGATAAGGGTTATTAGATGATTGGCACAAAGTGAAAGTAGGATGCACACAGCTAGAAAAACTGTTAATCCTTTGTGACAGAACAGCACAATATTTTTAATAAAGACCAATTAAAAAAATGACTTTTAGCTCCAAAAGAGTAAAATGAAATAATAAAAAATGTCCCCGAAGGTGTATAATACATAGTAACATAGTAACAAAGTTTATAAGGCCGAAAAAAGACATCTGTCAATCCAGCTTGGCCTGTTATCCTGCAAGGCAGGCAAAAAAAACAACCTGTGAGGTAGAAGCCAATTTTCTCCACTTAAGGGGGGAAAAATTCCTTCCCGACTCCAATAAGGCAATCAGAATAACTCCCTGGATCGACCCCTCTCTAGTAGCTGTAGCCTGTAATATTATTACACTCCAAAAATTCATCCAAGCCCTCTTGAATTCTTTTATTGTACTCACCATCACCACCTCCTTAGGCAGAGAGTTCCATAGTCTCACTGCTCTTACCGTAAAGAATCCTCTTCTATGTTTGTGTACAAACCTTTCCTCCAGACGCAGAGGATGTCCCCTCATCACAGTCACAGTCCTGGGGATAAATAGATGATGGGATGGATCTCTGTACTGACCGCTGATATATTTATACATAGTTATTAGATCTCCCCTCAGTCGTCTTTTTTCTAAAGTGAATAACCCTAAATTTGATAATCTTTCAGGGTCCTATAGTCTGCCAATTCCAGTTATTACTTTAGTTGCCCTCCTCTGAACCCTCTCCAGCTATGCTATGTCTGCATTGTTCACAGGAGCCCAGAACTGTACACAGTACTCCATGTGTGGTTTGACTAGTGATATGTAAAGTGGTAGGACTATGTTCTCAATACGGGCATCTATGCCCCTTTTGATGCAACCCATTATCTTATTGGCCTTGGAAGCAGCTGCCTGACACTGGTTTCTACAGCTTAGTTTGCTGTTCACTAAAATTCCTAGGTCCTTTTCCATGTCAGTGTTAGGTCTCATGCACACAACCGTTTTTGTGGTCCGCATCCGGGCCGCATTTTTTGCTGCTCAGGTGCGGACCCATTCACTTGAATAGGGCCGCAAATGATGCGGACAGCACTCTGTGTGCTGTCCGCATCCGTTGCACCGTTCCGTGGCCCAGCAAAAAAAATATAGCATGTCCTATTCTTGTTTGTTTTGCAGACAAGAATAGGCATTTCTACAATGGGCCGCCCGTTCTGTTCCGCAAATTGCGGAATTCACACGGACGGCTTCTGTTTTTTGCAGATCCTTAGGCCTTACCCAGTGTTTTATCATTTAGTATGTACAGGTGACTTGCATTATTTCTTCCATGTGCATAACCTTACATTTGTCAGTGTTAAACCTCACCTGCCACTTCTCTGCCCAAGCCTCCAATCTATCCAGATCCCTCTGTAGCAGTATACTGTCCTCTTCCGTGTTAATTACTTTACACAGTTTAATGTCATCTGCAAAAATTTATATTTTACTGTGCAAGCCTTCTACAAGATCATTATTAATATATATTGAAGAGAATAGGGCCCAATACGTACCCCTGAGGTACTCCACTAGTGCCCCAATCTGATGGTGTACCATTAATAACCACCCTCTGTTTTCTATCACTGAGCCAGTTACTTAACCACATACAGACATTTTCTCCCAGTCCGAGCATTCTCATTTCATATGCAAACTTTTTATCAGGTACAGTGTCCAGTGTGGAGAAGTCCAGACATACGACATGCATTGATACGGTGCTGTCAAGTCTAGAACTTACCTCCTCATAGAAGCCTATGACCGATCCCTCATGAAGCCATGCTCATATGGTGTTATTTGCTTATTTTCCTTGAGATCCTCCTAGATAGCTATTTTAGAAAACCTTCAAACAGTTTACCCACGACAGATGATAAACTTTCCGGCCTATAGTTTCTGGGCTCTGTTTTTGGACCCTTTTTAAATTTTGGCACCACATTTGCTATGCGCCAATCCTGTGAAACACTTCCTGTCATTATAGAGTGCTTAAATATCAAAAATAGGGGTCTGGCTATGACATTACTTAATTCTCTTAGGATACGGGGGTGTACGCCATCTGGTCCTGGTGATTTGTCTATTTTAATCTTTTTAAGATGCCGCTGTACTTCTTCCTGGGTCAGACAGGGCACTTTTAATGGGGAATTAACTTTTACATTCTGCATTTTATCTGACAGTTTATTTTCTTCAGTAAATACATCGCTCTCTGCAACTCCCCCCTCATCACTTTGTAAAGGGCCAACACCTTCAGATTTATACGTTTTACCATTTATATACTTAGTAACATAGTATATAATATAAGGCCGAAAAAAGACATTAGTCCATCCTGTTCAGCCTGTTATCTTGCAAGTTGATCCAGAGGAAGGCAAAAAAAAAATCTGTGAGGTCCAAGCCAATTTTTCCCACTTAAGGGGGGAAAAATTCCTTCCTGACTCCAATAAGGCAATCAGAATAACTCCCTGGATAAATGACCCCTCTCTAGTAGCTGTAGCCTGTAATATTATTACACTCCAGAAATTCATCTAAGCCCCTCTTGAATTCTTTTATTGTACTCACCATCACCACCTCATCAGGCATAGAGTTCCATTGTCTCACTGCTCTTACCGTAAATAATTATTTTCTATGTTTGTGTACAAACCTTCTTTCCTCCAGATGCAGAGGGTGTCCCCTCGTCTCAGTCAGCTTGAAGAACATTTTAGGGTTAGTTTTGCTCTCTTTGGAAATTAATCTCTCGGTCTCTAGTTTGGCTACTTTTATTTCTTTTTTACATATTCTATTTTTTCTTATAGTTTTTCAGTGCTTCCTTGCTAGCCTCCTGTTTTAGTGATTTAAATACATAGCCTTTAACAAAATAAAAACCCATGTATGGTAAAACTGTGAATGGTAGAAGGGAGGGGGGTGATGTAGCTGCAGTATAAATGATATGGAGGAGGTTCAGGATCAGGGTACAATTTCCCTGCATAGGAGATTCATGCTGTGAGCTGCACGGTGGGAGGTAGGTGTTTTTTTTAAAGCACAGTTAGGAAAAAAAATGGCCATGAGTTGTGGACAAGCAAGGAATAGACTCAAAGCATATCGAGTAGACACTTTTCTAGTTGTCTTATATCCGGGTGTGTATTCTTATTTATTCCTTGCACCTCTCTATTTTGTGTATGTATCGGCAGCATCATCTGACTTGCAGTATGAAGTGATATTGTAATGGATACATACATTATCCTTGGAGAAAACAGTTTTATCCTGACACATCTTGCTCAGAAAATGAAAAGCTGGCACGATGATGAATAAAGCATCGCACATACGCCCCTCTGAAGCATCTCTATACGGGAGTGTGACTTCCTCTGGTAATAATGTATATTGATCACATGAGCAAAGCAATTCATTGAAAATAATGATGCTGCAATAAGCTATTCTGCTACACAATGCTTTATGTTCTGCAATCAAGCCTTATGGTGGAGGCTGCAGTAATTTCATTGGGAATGTGGACTCTCATCATTTGTGAGAGGATGCCTCAAACCTCCAACATTCGGCATCTTTAAAAAGATTCATCTGCAGGAGTGTATACAGGTGAGTTAACACTTACCTTTCCATGACTTTCGATGAGGACTCCAATTTCTCAGGATAGAAATTCAATACTTTACTGCAACATGCTAGCAAAGCGCTTGAGGACTGTAATTCACATCACAACCCCTGGGTGGCCACATGTAGACATTCCCCAACAAAGTATCTCAAATGTTGTGTTTTTTTCCTGAAGCTTGTTGTCTCATGCCATGGGTAACGCATGTTAAACCAAGAGGAAGGAGAAGGAAGGACACATCTGTACTAGTACACAGACGGCTTCTAGTGGTATAATACTTCTGAGCCTCAGTGCAAAATAGTAACAGCATCCCCGAATGTCACATACCAGCAGCGCACTGTCATGTATAGAGATAAGCAATGCTCAGGAATACCCCATACGACTTCATTATTAACCCCAGAAAAATAGCACA
Organism: Bufo gargarizans; assembly: GCF_014858855.1. Taxonomy (NCBI): domain Eukaryota; kingdom Metazoa; phylum Chordata; class Amphibia; order Anura; family Bufonidae; genus Bufo; species Bufo gargarizans. The sequence goes on from NC_058089.1 coordinate 107,927,758, forward strand.
ATCTATCTTCTATCTATCTATCTATCTATCTATCTATCTATCTATCTATCTCTTTTCATCTATACCTATCTATCTCCATATCTATTTATATCTATCTATCTATCTATCTAATAAGAAAAATAGGCAGCAATACTCCCAAATAAAAAAAAAGACAAACCAGGGTGTGAGCGAAAGGAACCAAGGAGCAAATTCAAGTAATATATCAGAAAATCCAGATCACTCGTTAAAATAGATGTGAAACAAGTGGAACTTTACTCAGTCATGTCCACGTAACAAAAGGTACTGTGATAGGACTGAAAAGTTGCATGGACATGGATGAATAAAGTTCTACTTGTTTCACATCTAATTTGAGGAGTGCTGTGGATCTATCTATCTCATATCTATCTATCTATCTATCTATCTATCTTAGAGATGAGTACATTTCTTAAAATCCAATTTCGGTCTGATTCATCCAAATCACACAAGTCATTCAATTCGGAATCAAATCAATGCCAACTAATTCAATTGCCGTCCGAATCGATTCCAATCGAGTCAAAACTTTAGTTGCCTGCCTTTCTTTCAGTCTGATTCTATAGAATTCTATTTTCATTGTAGATTAGGTCATCAATAATAATAATAATAATAATAATAATAATAATAAAATAATAATAATAATAATGAAAAATGTTGCCATTAATATTCTACCTACTCTTACTGACATCATGGGGGTAAAGGCTATGGGTAGGGATGAGCGAACTCGAACTGTATAGTTCGGGTTCGTACCGAATTTTGGGGTGTCCGTGACACGGACCCGAACCCGGACATTTTCGTAAAAGTCCGGGTTCGGGTTCGGTGTTCGTCGCTTTCTTCGCGCTTTTGTGACGCTTTCTTGGCGCTTTTTGAAAGGCTGCAAAGCAGCCAATCAACAAGCGTCATACTACTTGCCCCAAGAGGCCATCACAGCCATGCCTACTATTGGCATGGCTGTGATTGGCCAGAGCACCATGTGACCCAGCCTCTATTTAAGCTGGAGTCACATAGCGCCGCCCGTCACTCTGCTCTGATTAGCGTAGGGAGAGGTTGCGGCTGCGACAGTAGGGCGAGATTAGGCAGATTAACTCCTCCAAAGGACTTGATTAACTGATCGATCTGCAGCTGTGGATCATTGAGCTGCTGATCCTCAATTGCTCACTGTTTTTAGGCTGCCCAGACCGTTTGTCAGTCACATTTTTCTGGGGTGATCGGCGGCCATTTTGTGTCTTGTGGTGCGCCAGCACAAGCTGCGACCAAGTGCATTTAACCCTCAATGGTGTGGTTGTTTTTTGGCTAAAGCCTACATCAGGGTGAAGCTGTCACACCAAGTGCATTTAACCAGCAATAGTCTGTTTATTTTTTGGCCATATACTACATCAGGGGCAAGCTGCGCCTGTCACCAAGTGCATTTAACCCTCAATGGTGCGTTTGTTTTTTGGCTAAAGCCTACATCAGGGTGAAGCTGTCACACCAAGTGCATTTAACCAGCAATAGTCTGTTTATTTTTTGGCCATATACTACATCAGGGGCAAGCTGCGCCCGTCACCAAGTGCATTTAACCCTCAGTAGTGTGGTTGGTCAAGCTATCACACCAAGTGCATTTAACCAGCAATAGTCTGTTCATTTTTTGGCCATATACTAAATCAGGGGCAAGCTGCGCCCGTCACCAAGTGCATTTAACCAGCAATAGTCTGTTCATTTTTTGGCCATATACTACATCAGGGGCAAGCTGCGCCCGTCACCAAGTGCATTTAACCCTCAGTAGTGTGGTTGGTCAAGCTGTGACACCAAGTGCATTTAACCAGCAATAGTCTGTTCATTTTTTGGCCATATACTACATCAGGGGCAAGCTGCGCCCATCACCAAGTGCATTTAACCAGCAATAGTGTGGTTATTTTTTGGCCATATCCCAGTCTAATTCTGTCACTAAATCCATACCGGTCACCCAGCGCCTAAATACTAGGCCTCAAATTTATATCCCGCTAAATCTCTCGTTACCGCTGTCCTGTTGTGGCTGGGAAAGTTATTTAGTGTCCGTCAAAGCACATTTTTTGTTCTGGGTTGAAATACAATTCCCAATTTAGCAATTTAAAAATTTAGTGGTTTCTGCTGTATCAGAGCTATTTGAAATCTATCCCTAAAAGGGTAGATCATATTGAAGGTGCACATAGGGACATTCAGAATAACTTCACACACCCGCTACTGTGCATTTCCAAGTCTAATTCTGTCACTAAACCCATACCTGTCACCCAGCGCCTAAATACTAGGCCTCAAATTTATATCCAGCTAAATCTGTCCTTAGTGCTGTAGCTGGGCGAGTTATTTAGTGTCCGTTCAAGCACATTTCTTGTTCTGGGTTGAAATACAATTCCCAATTTAGTAATTTCATAATTTAGTGGTTTCTGCTATATCAGAGCTATTTGAAATCTATCCCTAAAAGGGTAGATCATATTGAAGGTGCACATAGGGACATTCAGAATAACTTCACACACCCGCTACTGTGCATTTCCAAGTCTAATTCTGTCACTAAACCCATACCTGTCACCCAGCGCCTAAATACTAGACCTCAAATTTATATCCAGCTAAATCTGTCCTTAGTGCTGTAGCTGGGCGAGTTATTTAGTGTCCGTTCAAGCACATTTCTTGTTCTGGGTTGAAATACAATTCCCAATTTAGCAATTTCATAATTTAGTGGTTTCTGCTATATCAGAGCTATTTGAAATCTATCCCTAAAAGGGTATATAATATTCAAGGTGCACATTGGGTCATTCAGAATAACTTCACACACACCCGCTACTGTGTATTTCCAAGTCTAATTCTGTCACTAAACCCATACCTGTCACCCAGCGCCTAAATACTAGGCCTCAAATTCATATCCAGCTAAATCTGTCGTTAGTGCTGTAGCTGGGCGAGTTATTTAGTGTCCGTTCAAGCACATTTCTTGTTCTGGGTTGAAATACAATTCCCAATTTAGCAATTTCATAATTTAGTGGTTTCTGCTATATCAGAGCTATTTGAAATCTATCCCTAAAAGGGTAGATCATATTGAAGGTGCACATAGGGACATTCAGAATAACTTCACACACCCGCTACTGTGCATTTCCAAGTCTAATTCTGTCACTAAACCCATACCTGTCACCCAGCGCCTAAATACTAGGCCTCAAATTTATATCCAGCTAAATCTGTCCTTAGTGCTGTAGCTGGGCGAGTTATTTAGTGTCCGTTCAAGCACATTTCTTGTTCTGGGTTGAAATACAATTCCCAATTTAGCAATTTCATAATTTAGTGGTTTCTGCTATATCAGAGCTATTTGAAATCTATCCCTAAAAGGGTATATAATATTCAAGGTGCACATTGGGTCATTCAGAATAACTTCACACACACCCGCTACTGTGTATTTCCAAGTCTAATTCTGTCACTAAACCCATACCTGTCACCCAGCGCCTAAATACTAGGCCTCAAATTTATATCCAGCTAAATCTGTCCTTAGTGCTGTAGCTGGGCGAGTTATTTAGTGTCCGTTCAAGCACATTTCTTGTTCTGGGTTGAAATACAATTCCCAATTTAGCAATTTCATAATTTAGTGGTTTCTGCTATATCAGAGCTATTTGAAATCTATCCCTAAAAGGGTAGATCATATTGAAGGTGCACATAGGGACATTCAGAATAACTTCACACACCCGCTACTGTGCATTTCCAAGTCTAATTCTGTCACTAAACCCATACCTGTCACCCAGCGCCTAAATACTAGGCCTCAAATTTATATCCAGCTAAATCTGTCCTTAGTGCTGTAGCTGGGCGAGTTATTTAGTGTCCGTTCAAGCACATTTCTTGTTCTGGGTTGAAATACAATTCCCAATTTAGCAATTTCATAATTTAGTGGTTTCTGCTATATCAGAGCTATTTGAAATCTATCCCTAAAAGGGTATATAATATTCAAGGTGCACATTGGGTCATTCAGAATAACTTCACACACACACGCTTCTGTGCATTTCCAAGTCTAATTCTGTCACTAAATCCATACCGGTCACCCAGCGCCTAAATACTAGGCCTCAAATTTATATCCCGCTGAATTTGAATACAATACATTGGGCCAAATAATATATTTGTTGTTGTGGTGAACCATAACAATGAGAAAAACATCTAGTAAGGGACGCGGACGTGGACATGGTTGTGGTGGTGTTAGTGGACCCTCTGGTGCTGGGAGAGGACGTGGCCGTTCTGCCACATCCACACGTCCTAGTGTACCAACTACCTCAGGTCCCAGTAGCCGCCAGAATTTACAGCGATATATGGTGGGGCCCAATGCCGTTCTATGGATGGTAAGGCCTGAGCAGGTACAGGCATTAGTCAATTGGGTGGCCGACAGTGGATCCAGCACGTTCACATTATCTCCCACCCAGTCTTCTGCAGAAAGCGCACAGATGGCGCCTGAAAACCAACCCCATCAGTCTGTCACATCACCCCCATGCATACCAGGGAAACTGTCTCAGCCTCAAGTTATGCAGCAGTCTCTTATGCTGTTTGAAGACTCCGCTGGCAGGGTTTCCCAAGGGCATCCACCTAGCCCTTCCCCAGCGGTGAAAGACATAGAATGCACTGACGCACAACCACTTATGTTTCCTGATGATGAGGACATGGGAATACCACCTCAGCATGTCTCTGATGATGACGAAACACAGGTGCCAACTGCTGCGTCTTTCTGCAGTGTTCAGACTGAACAGGAGGTCAGGGATCAAGACTGGGTGGAAGACGATGCAGGGGACGATGAGGTCCTAGACCCCACATGGAATGAAGGTCGTGCCACTGACTTTCACAGTTCGGAGGAAGAGGCAGTGGTGAGACCGAGCCAACAGCGTAGCAAAAGAGGGAGCAGTGGGCAAAAGCAGAACACCCGCCGCCAAGAGACTCCGCCTGCTACTGACCACCGCCATCTGGGACCGAGCACCCCAAAGGCAGCTTCAAGGAGTTCCCTGGCATGGCACTTCTTCAAACAATGTGCTGACGACAAGACCCGAGTGGTTTGCACGCTGTGCCATCAGAGCCTGAAGCGAGGCATTAACGTTCTGAGCCTGAGCACAACCTGCATGACCAGGCACCTGCATGCAAAGCATGAACTGCAGTGGAGTAAACACCTTAAAACCAAGGAAGTCACTCAGGCTCCCCCTGCTACCTCTTCTGCTGCTGCCGCCTCGGCCTATTCTGCTGCTGCCGCCTCGGCCTCTTCCTCCGCCTCTGGAGGAACGTTGGCACCTGCCGCCCAGCAAACAGGGGATGTACCACCAACACCACCACCACCACCTCCGTCACCAAGCGTCTCAACCATGTCACACGCCAGCGTTCAGCTCTCCATCTCACAAACATTTGATAGAAAGCGTAAATTCCCACCTAGCCACCCTCGATCCCTGGCCCTGAATGCCAGCATTTCTAAACTACTGGCCTATGAAATGCTGTCATTTAGGCTGGTGGACACAGACAGCTTCAAACAGCTCATGTCGCTTGCTGTCCCACAGTATGTTGTTCCCAGCCGCCACTACTTCTCCAAGAGAGCCGTGCCTTCCCTGCACAACCAAGTATCCGATAAAATCAAGTGTGCACTGCGCAACGCCATCTGTAGCAAGGTCCACCTAACCACAGATACGTGGACCAGTAAGCACGGCCAGGGACGCTATATCTCCCTAACTGCACACTGGGTAAATGTAGTGGCAGCTGGGCCCCAGGCGGAGAGCTGTTTGGCGCACGTCCTTCCGCCGCCAAGGATCGCAGGGCAACTTTCTTTGCCTCCTGTTGCCACCTCCTCCTTCTCGGCTTCCTCCTCCTCTTCTTCCACCTGCTCATCCAGTCAGCCACACACCTTCACCACCAACTTCAGCACAGCCCGGGGTAAACGTCAGCAGGCCATTCTGAAACTCATATGTTTGGGGGACAGGCCCCACACCGCACAGGAGTTGTGGCGGGGTATTGAACAACAGACCGACGAGTGGTTGCTGCCGGTGAGCCTCAAGCCCGGCCTGGTGGTGTGTGATAATGGGCGAAATCTCGTTGCAGCTCTGGGACTAGCCAATTTGACGCACATCCCTTGCTTGGCGCATGTGCTGAATTTGGTGGTGCAGAAGTTCATTCACAACTACCCCGACATGTCAGAGCTGCTGCATAAAGTGCGGGCCGTCTGTTCGCGCTTCCGGCGTTCACATCCTGCTGCTGCTCGCCTGTCTGCGCTACAGCGTAACTTCGGCCTTCCCGCTCACCGCCTCATATGCGACGTGCCCACCAGGTGGAACTCCACCTTGCACATGCTGGACAGACTGTGCGAGCAGCAGCAGGCCATAGTGGAGTTTCAGCTGCAGCACGCACGGGTCAGTCGCACTACAGAACAGCACCACTTCACCACCAATGACTGGGCCTCCATGCGAGACCTGTGTGCCCTGTTGCGCTGTTTCGAGTACTCCACCAACATGGCCAGTGGGGATGACACCATTATCAGCGTTACAATACCACTTCTATGTCTCCTTGAGAAAACACTTAGGGCGATGATGGAAGAGGAGGTGGCCCAGGAGGAGGAGGAGGAGGAGGAAGAGGGGTCATTTTTAGCACTTTCAGGCCAGTCTCTTCGAAGTGACTCAGAGGGAGGTTTTTGGCAACAGCAGAGGCCAGGTACAAATGTGGCCAGCCAGGGCCCACTACTGGAGGACGAGGAGGACGAGGATGAGGAGGAGGTGGAGGAGGATGAGGATGAAGCATGGTCACAGCGGGGTGGCACCCAACGCAGCTCGGGTCCATCACTGGTGCGTGGCTGGGGGGAAAGGCAGGACGATGACGATACGCCTCCCACAGAGGACAGCTTGTCCTTACCCCTGGGCAGCCTGGCACACATGAGCGACTACATGCTGCAGTGCCTGCGCAACGACAGCAGAGTTGCCCACATTTTAACCTGTGCGGACTACTGGGTTGCCACCCTGCTGGATCCACGCTACAAAGACAATGTGCCCACCTTACTTCCTGCACTGGAGCGTGATAGGAAGATGCGCGAGTACAAGCGCACGTTGGTAGACGCGCTACTGAGAGCATTCCCAAATGTCACAGGGGAACAAGTGGAAGCCCAAGGCCAAGGCAGAGGAGGAGCAAGAGGTCGCCAAGGCAGCTGTGTCACGGCCAGCTCCTCTGAGGGCAGGGTTAGCATGGCAGAGATGTGGAAAACTTTTGTCAACACGCCACAGCTAACTGCACCACCACCTGATACGCAACGTGTTAGCAGGAGGCAACATTTCACTAACATGGTGGAACAGTACGTGTGCACACCCCTCCACGTACTGACTGATGGTTCGGCCCCATTCAACTTCTGGGTCTCTAAATTGTCCACGTGGCCAGAGCTAGCCTTTTATGCCTTGGAGGTGCTGGCCTGCCCGGCAGCCAGCGTTTTGTCTGAACGTGTATTCAGCACGGCAGGGGGCGTCATTATAGACAAACGCAGCCGCCTGTCTACAGCCAATGTGGACAAGCTGACGTTCATAAAAATGAACCAGGCATGGATCCCACAGGACCTGTCCGTCCCTTGTCCAGATTAGACATTAACTACCTCCCCATAACCATATATTATTGGACTCCAGGGCACTTCCTCATTCAATCCTATTTTTATTTTCATTTTACCATTATATTGCGAGGCTACCCAAAGTTGAATGAACCTCTCCTCTGCCTGTGTGCTAGGCCTAAATATATGCCAATGGACTGTTGCAGTGGTGGCTGACATGAAGCCTGATTCTCTGCTATGACATGCAGACTAATTCTCTGCTGACATGAAGCCAGATTGTCTGTTACGGGACCTCTCTCCTCTGCCTGGGTGCTGGGCCTAAATTTATGACAATGGACTGTTGCAGTGGTGGCTGACGTGAAGCCTGATTCTCTGCTATGACATGCAGACTGATTCTCTGCTGACATGAAGCCAGATTGTCTGTTACGGGACCTCTCTGCTCTGCCTGTGTGCTAGGCCTAAATATATGCCAATGGACTGTTGCAGTGGTGGGTGACGTGAAGCCTCATTCTCTGCTATGACATGCAGACTGATTCTCTGCTGACATGAAGCCAGATCGTCTGTTACGGGACCTCTCTGCTCTGCCTGTGTGCTAGGCCTAAATATATGCCAATGGACTGTTGCAGTGGTGGGTGACGTGAAGCCTCATTCTCTGCTATGACATGCAGACTGATTCTCTGCTGTCATGAAGCCAGATTGTCTGTTACGGGACCTCTCTGCTCTGCCTGTGTGCTAGGCCTAAATATATGCCAATGGACTGTTGCAGTGGTGGGTGACGTGAAGCCTCATTCTCTGCTATGACATGCAGACTGATTCTCTGCTGACATGAAGCCAGATTCTCTGTTACGGGACCTCTCTCCTCTGCCTGTGTGTGTGCTGGGCCTAAATATATGCCAATGGACTGTTGCAGTGGTGGCTGACGTGAAGCCTCATTCTCTGCTATGACATGCAGACTGATTCTCTGCTGACATGAAGCCAGATTCTCTGTTACGGGACCTCTCTCCTCTGCCTGTGTGTGTGCTGGGCCTAAATATATGCCAATGGACTGTTGCAGTGGTGGCTGACGTGAAGCCTCATTCTCTGCTATGACATGCAGACTGATTCTCTGCTGACATGAAGCCAGATTCTCTGTTACGGGACCTCTCTCCTCTGCCTGTGTGTGTGCTGGGCCTAAATATATGCCAATGGACTGTTGCAGTGGTGGCTGACGTGAAGCCTCATTCTCTGCTATGACATGCAGACTAATTCTCTGCTGACATGAAGCCAGATTCTCTGTTACGGGACCTCTCTCCTCTGCCTGTGTGCTAGGCCTAAATATATGCCAATGGACTGTTGCAGTGGTGGCTGACGTGAAGCCTCATTCTCTGCTATGACATGCAGACTAATTCTCTGCTGACATGAAGACAGATTCTCTGTTACGGGACCTCCCTCCTCTGCCTGGGTGCTGGGCCTAAATATATGCCAATGGACTGTTGCAGTGGTGGCTGACGTGAAGCCTCATTCTCTGCTATGACATGCAGACTAATTCTCTGCTGACATGAAGACAGATTCTCTGTTACGGGACCTCTCTCCTCTGCCTGGGTGCCGGGGCCTAAATATCTGAGAATGGACTGTTCCAGTGGTGGGTGACGGGAAGCCAGATTCTCTGCTATGGAACCTCTCTCCAATTGATTTTGGTTAATTTTTATTTATTTAATTTTTATTTTAATTCATTTCCCTATCCACATTTGTTTGCAGGGGATTTACCTACATGTTGCTGCCTTTTGCAGCCCTCTAGCTCTTTCCTGGGCTGTTTTACAGCCTTTTTAGTGCCGAAAAGTTCGGGTCCCCATTGACTTCAATGGGGTTCGGGTTCGGGACGAAGTTCGGATCGGGTTCGGATCCCGAACCCGAACATTTCCGGGATGTTCGGCCGAACTTCTCGAACCCGAACATCCATGTGTTCGCTCAACTCTAGCTATGGGCCCTGACAGTAATATAGTGGTGGTGCCTGGTACTGCAGCTCAATCCCTTTCATTGAACATGTGACCAATGAACATGACATCACAAGCCCTAAGAAGAAGCAGCAGTGGTCACCTGAGGACAGCAGCCCATTTGAACAGCTGATCATAGATCATCAACATTTAAAGCGAATGTGTCACATGGTCACAAGCTGAGCAAAACACTACATGACCTGAACTGAACAGTTGTTTCTGCTAAAATCTGTATTGATCAGATCCAGAATGAGCCAAGCACTGGGGTCTGCTCAAAATAAAGCACGTGCCACGAAGGCCTCAATTTCATAAGCTCCTGTGTCTCCTCACCCACCTGCAATGAGCCAAAAAGAGGGGAGAAAAGGAGGATGGGAGCAGTAGTAGTGGTTATTATGGTAATAGTTGCACTCAATGTTCACAGTAGCAATCTCCATCCTCCCTAGACCATTGCAGTGACGAGAAGCCATATCATCTGCTGTAGAAAAGTGCGCACAACTGATAACTATGAAGCGATGCCTGCAGGCCAGTTTTGGGGTGCAAAATGCACAAAAAAAAATCAGTTGCATTGTGAATAGTAAATCTACCTTGTTGTGTCTGTAGTAGTGACTTTCCTAGTGACGGACCCCCTTTGGAGACATCTCTATAGACATATTTCTATAGGGGGTCTATTCATAATAGTTTCAATAAGATTGTCCCAGTCGGTGAAATTTCCAGACACTGTGTGAGCATCACCAGAGAATATCACATAGATTGCAGTCACCTACCTCACCGATGGTGACGTGTGAAGTTCCTTCCATGGAGGATTGAGAAATATTTCATGGCACAAGGGTATTTTGAAGATAAACAGTGGCTTCATATCAAATGCTTTCTGAGGTTTGAAAGCAGATAAGGAGAAGGCATGAATAAGTGGCGGTGCGAGCCGTCGTAGACTTTCCCCCCCCCCCCCCCCGTTCCATATTGAAATGTTTTTTGTTTTTTTTTCAAAAGTATACAAACTATCAAGTTTTATTTCATCAGAAGCTATGCGCCCAGCTTTTATGTTAGTTACATGGCTCTTTTGTGTCCTTTTCTCTGCCCCAGGAGAATTGCAGTGTTTATCAGACTTAATCAACATGAGTGACAGCAGAGCAGATAAAAAGGAACGATTCCTTGCTGGTGGGACCGCGCTCTTTTGAAATGTCAGTACTGAGAGATCCGCATTTACATTTGCTCGGGAGCTGGGCTCTTACAAGATTTTCATCTTTTACACTGGAGGGATGAAAGCCGAAGCTATTTAAGTGCCCATTAGACATATTAAGAACCTATTATAAAAGTTACGGTGTCAGCATGACAGCAAAGTACCTGCACTTAAGAAAATGTGCACCCAACTTGCTCATGGCATTCACGCGTAAGGAGTGTTATAGCAGGTGATGGGAGAGATAGATTGCGGAAATACTCTTCGGGGTTACTCTGTTACAGATGGAAAGCTTCAGACCAGCATGACACCTAGTGCTCTGTATGAGAGCAGAATGTCTCTGCCTAACGTGCTTACTGTCACCTTCGAAAGTTGAACCAAATTGTATTAAACTCCAAATAAATTGTAATATATCTTGAGAAACTGTTCCTAATACAAATTCAATACAACGGCAATCTACCTAGGACAATACAATGACTTCTGCTGCCACCAGGGGCAGCTCAAATTGAGTTCAATGGGTGCTGCATAATGACTTTCACAGTGAGCTCCCCCTTGTGGTGACAGCAGGAAAACTGATTTTATTCTTTTAACGCTATGAGGAAAGTAGAAGATCTGGAGCTGGTATTGAAATCTGTCAGTACTCTGGCTCAGGATTCTTGATGGTATACCATCAGTATTGTCATCAGTATTGCTTCAGGACTTCATTAGGATTTATATGCATATTTCTTCATTCCTTAATGTGCGTATTTGGAAACAAAAAGTCGGACATGCTGCGGATTTCAAATACTGATGGAAATTAAAAACCCCATATGAATTGCTCCATTCATTAACATCAGCAGCAAATTCCGGTACATTAAATCCAAATATATACGCATTGCAAATACGCTCGTCTGAAAGCGGCCTATGCCTGTGCTGACTTCCCTGGAGTATTAACTTAATTTATGACAAGGCATCTTCTGGCCTGTCCGTGCACCTAGAATGAATTAGGCATATTCCCATTCACTGACAGCAAGCAGAGATCTTAAAAATGGTCAGAAATCGAAACATCCATGATATTCGAAAAATCCATAACTTTTCATTATACAGAGCGTTAGCTTTATTTACATAAAACCTGAAAACCCTCTGAAAGATTAGTAATAATTACATCTTCTAAATTAAACTTAACTCCCAGGGAAATGTAACAAAGAAACTGTTTTTTTTTTTTTCCAGTTGTCAAAAAAAAAATGTTTATTGACTTTTATAGTCCAAAATTCAAATAAAAGAGCGAAGATTAACTCATAAAGTAGACAGAGAGAGCGCGAAAATCCTCCCAAAATTACATTACTGGCTTCTCGTGGCTCTAAAAACCTTATTATCCCTGACGTGTCTAAATCAATCACTGCAAGACAATTATCCTAACAAGTTAAACCAGCACACTGCAAAGAATGCGCTGGAAAGAATATTATTTTCACTCACTGAAAGATACTGCGTTAAAGATTATAGCGTGCTGGAGAAAATGCAATTGAGATTTCAATTTTCACACCTCATAAAGCTTTTGGCACATAAACATGAAGATGGCCGGTTAAAGGGAGCATTTGTTATTCGAAAGCCGCATTGGTGCTCAGACAGGGCCACTTAATACGTCTGATCTGCCCCCGATAGCCCTTGGCCTTTACCGAATATGGCACCTATCAACAGCTAGATACTTGTAGCTATATTAAATAAACAAGCAAAGAATATACTGATGCAGCAGGGCCCCACTTGTCATTTACTTAGTTATTACTGACACAGTGATATAACTCTTATTGTAGGTTCTGTGTCCCAGTGCCGGCAAGGGAGGATCGCACTGTCTGCAAGTGCTGTGTTGCTGCAGTCTCCAAGTGGCGTTGCGCCCAATGAGTGTAGGAACCCACTCGAAAGAGGCCACTGTGACGTGTTGAGTGGGCCTATACATTTTCAGCAAGATATATACAGAGTCTATTGTACAATTGCAGATTTTACCACCGTGCAAACAAAGAAAATGTTTGGGGTCCCAAGGCCACAAGCAGTTGGATGGAAAAGCCTATGTAAACTACCCCAGATTTAGGGGTATCTGCAAAGTTTGGGAAAGTAATGTAATGTTTGTAATGTTTTTGACATCCTATGCACTGTTACACCGTCAGATGGCATATAGGTGGCACTAGGAATGGAGCAAATTACTTCATTCCCTCCTTCCCCTTTTGATAGGAATGGGCTGGTCTGAAGGTTTCTGCTTCTAGCAGCAGATATACATGCTTACTACACTAATACACAGAGTAGTGCACAACATCATCTGAGGGGCCCAAAAATATCTGGGCCATGTAAGGGTTCAAAACAAAAGACGGAGAGCCAAAATGTTGGTAGTAGCAGCACCATCTATCCAGCCAGAAGTAGTGGTAGTACTAGTAGGCCGCAGTTGTCCCTGCTGACTTTGGAAAGGCGTAATATTATAGTTGAGGAGAAAGAGGATGAGATTGTGGATTGGATGGCTCACTCCTCCTCTCAGTCACAGTAGTATGTTTTTGAGGTAACTTCAGAGTCCGACACACTGCTGTAGAACCAGAATTCATAGCGTTCCTCCTGCTCCTCCTCCTTGCAGCCCCAAAGAAGACGTTTAGTAAAGGCTTCACTGCCCTTGCTGAGAGAGGTCTCTTCCTTTTTCCCAAGAAGTGGCAAGAAAACATCACCACACCCTACAGCATATAGTCGAGACACTCCCTGTTGATGACTTTTGTGAGAGCAGTCAGCATTTGCATTGCCCTAAGGAAGCTGCAGACCCCAGGCTTAGCTGTGTTGGTGGTGGTAGTAGCAGTGGCCCTGTAGCTGTGCTATTGGTGTTAGTGGCAGCAACAGTGGCAGTCAAAGAAGAGAAAGTGAGGGGGGCCAAAGAACCCACAATTATATTGTACAATCTGATAATGAAAAGGAGGTAGAGGACTCTGATGATGATTGTGTGCTGAACGGGACTTTTGGAGCTGTATCAGGGTGCTGAGGAGAAGACAACATCAGAGGAGGAGGGGTAATGGAGACAGCAATAAGGAGCAGTTGCCACATCTCTTTAAAAAAACATCCAGGGCCACGTCTGCTTCGGGATCTGGTGATGCCGCTGACACAGTGGGTGGGTTTGACCCAAAATGTGCCAGAGCTAAGCCCAGCTCTTCTGCCTCTACCTCTGTGCGAGTATCTCCTGTCTAACAGTTTTTCTCCAAGCTGCCGGAAGACAAAAGCATTGTCTCATGCAAGCTGTGTAAGAGCAAAAAATATGTGGGCAGGCAAACACAAATGTAGGCACCACATCTCTATTAAACCACATGGAGCAGCATCACCCTATCCCATAGGCAAACAAATGTTGTGCCCATCCACTGTGGTAGGAGTTTGCTCCTTCTCCTGGTCCAGTTTGAGGCAGTCAGGCCACATCCACGGGCAGTATGGTGTCTTTCACATCATCATCATTATCTCTTTCTGCTTCTCCTGCTCAGACTCCTCCTCCTCCAGTCCATCATCAGCCATTGATAATGTAATGCATGGCCAGAAAGCAACTCTACTCTCCCAGAAACCAGACAGTGTGCAAGCCTCATTCCCACCTGGCCAAGTTGCTGCCCTACCTTTTAATATAGTCTGCTGCCTTCATGGAGCTAATGGCGTGTGCTCAGCCTTACTGGAAGATTCCTAGCTGGCATTATTTCTCCCAAAAAGCCACCCCTGCCTTTCCCTGCAAGATAGCACCTCGGCAACAAGGCCATGTTCTTTTGACCCCCTTATGATTATGGCTTTCATACTAAGCACTTATCCACCTACTCCATGGACATGTTCACATTCCCAACAGTAGCTTGGTACAGGGTTGCTTGTACTACCCCTCATTCCTATCACATGTGTCAGGTCAAGCGTTGCCATGCCATGTTGGAGCTGATCGCCTGGGAGAGAGTAGCCACACCAGCTAGCAGTTGCTCAAGTACATCAAGCAGCAAACCTGCTGCTGAGGTCAACCTAGTGGTGTAGCTCTTTCTAAATAAGTACACTGGCTTGTGCAAGGTGCTGGCAAAGTCCAAGATACTGTCCAGACACTTCAGCCACTCTTACGTGGTGAGGAAGGCTCACCTGGACCTGCAGCGACAGAACTTTCTACCACTACACTGCTTAATCCGCGACATGCCAACTCAATGGAAATCAACATTGCACATGCTTGAGCGTCTGTATGAGTAGCAGAAAGCCATGACCAATTTTGTCTGCACCAGACAGCTTCAGCAGTAGGGAGCATTTGTTGCTTCGAGGTCAGACAGTGGCAGCTCATCCGATATACCTGTTGGATGCTGAAGTCCTTCAAAGAGGCCACAAAGTTTGATGGCAGGGACAACAGCGGCATGAATGACATCATCCCTATCATGTTTATCTTAGAACAATGCTAATGCTCAGGCAGCAGGGGCCCACGGCAGAAGAGGAGCAGCTGATGCAACTTGTTGCCCGCCCTATAGTTATTGGGAACCCACAAAGTGAATCTATCAAGGGGAGAAAAACAGAACTGGATCGCATATCCACAATGCTATGCTGAGAAGTGAGTTTAATTAGATATAAGCATAGCATTGTGGATGTGCGATCCAGTTCTGTTTTTCTCCCTATGATACAATGAGGAACAGAAGTATTTGAACACCCTGTGATTTTGCAAGTTCTCACAATTAGAAATCATGGAGTGGTCTTAAATTCACATTGTAGGTGCATTCCCACTCTGAGAGACAGAATAAAAATAAATAAATCAGGAAATCACATTGTATGATTTTTTTAAAGAATTTATTTGTCTTGCACTGCTGAACATAAGTATTTGAACACCTGATAAACAGCAAGAATTATGGCTCTCAAAGACCTGTTACTGTGCCTTTAAAAAGTACACCTCTACACCACTCATTAATCTATCTTAGTAGCACCTGTCTGAGCTCTCTAAAAAGACCCCTGTCCACCCCACAGTCAGTCAGATGCCAACTACTACCATGGGAAAGACCAAAGAGCTGTCAAAAGACACCAGAGACAAAATTGGGGACCTCCACAAGGCTGGAAAGTGCTACAGGGCAATTGCCAAGCAGCTTGGTGAAAAAAGATCAACTGTTGGAGCAATTGTTAGAAAATGGAAGAGGCTAAAGATGACTGTCAGTCTCCCTTGGACTGGGCCTTCATGCAAGATCTCACCTCGTGGGGTATCACTGATGATAAGAAAGGTGAGGAATCAGCCCAGAACTACAAGGGAGGAGCTGGTCAATGACATGAAGAGAGCTGGTACCACAGTTTCAAAGGTCACTGTCGGTAGAACACTATGCCGTCATGGTTTCAAATCATGCATTGTACGGAAGGTTCCCCTGCTCAAGCCATCACGTGTCTAGGCCTGTCTGAAGTTTGCCAATGACCATCTGGATGATTCAGAGGAGGCATGGGAGAAAGTCATGTGGTCAGATGAGACCAAAGTAGAACTTTTTGGTCTTAACTTCACTCGTCATGTATGGAGGAAAAAGAAGGATGAGTTGCATCCCAAGAATGCCATCCCTACTGTGAAGCATGGGGGTGGTACCATCATGCTTTGGGGGTGCTTTTCTGCGAAGAGGACAGGTCGACTGCACTACATGAAGGAGAGGATTAATGGGGCCATTTATTGTGAGATTTTGAGCAACAACCTCCTTCCCTCAGTCAGAGCATTGAAGATGGGTTGTGGCTGGGTCTTCCAACATGACGACCCGAAGCACACAGCCAGCATAACCAAGGAGTGGCTCCATAAGAAGCATATCAAGGTCCTGGAGTGGCCTAGCCAGTCTCCAGACCTAAATCCAATAAAATGTCTTTGGAGGGAGCTAAAACTTTGTGTTGCTCAGCGACAGCCCTTAAACCTAAAAGATCTAGAGGAGATCTGTGTGGAGGAGTGGGACAAAATACCTGTTGCAGTGTGTGCAAACCTGGTCAAGAACTACAGGAAGAGTTTGACCTCTGTAATTGCAAACAAAGGTTTCTGTACCAAACATTAACACTGATTTTCTCAGGTGTTCAAATATTTATGTTCAGCAATGAAAGACAAATACATTATTTAAAAATCATACAATGTGATTTCCTTTTTCTTTTTTTATTCTGTCTCTCATAGTGGGAATGCACCTACAATGTGAATTTCAGACCCCTCTATGATTTCTAAGTGGGAGAACGTGCAAAATCGCAGGGTGTTCAAATACTTTTGTTCCTCACTGTATATACACAAAGTGAATCTGCCATAGAGGAGGAGGAGGATTTTTATCCCATAACACTGTGTGTGTTTAAACATAATCTGCCCCTGATAAGGGACATGAGACATGTGCCGACGCGGTGTGATAACACCGTCAAATGTGCGTTTACCCACCGTGTCACTCAGACATTATTTACTATTGCTGTCATTTTGTTCCAGAACTTGGTGAGGGGGGATGTTGGAGGGGGGGAAACATGTCATAGAAAGAAACAAAAAGAGATAACAAGTTTTCCTAGGAGGATAGAGAGAGATTTAGATACCAACTTTCAGGGCCATTGGAGCAACTTCGTTTCAGCCCAAATCGATTCGGGTCTGAAACAAAAGTTTTCAAAAATTCAGCAAACCGGACTCTAAACGAATCACGACTGGTTGGCTCATCTCTAGTCGACACCTTTTAGGCAATACACAGTATATCAACTTAATCAACTTAAAACTTAATCAAACTAGTTTAATTGGAGAAAGAGTTTGCAGAGGAATTCATTCCCATCCATTCATCATTTATATATCATTAAAAAGTAACTTCATGTCACCTGTCAGGAAGAACTCTGTTGTAAATAATAGATTGTGCCAACTGGCATAGTTTGCTTTTGGATGGATTTTGCATCACATAACAATTATATTTTAATTACCTTTCTTGTATATGTAGGACATTATGTAGGAAGACATGACAGGGGGGAGGAAAAGATGAAGAAACTAAAGTAAGGAGGAAGAAAGGAAGGAAGGAATCATCCATAAATATGGTCTCTGAGATACAGTAATTTAAACTTACTGGAAGGGGAAGGGGAGAGGAGGAGGAGGAGGAGGAGGAATGACAAGATGGAATGGCAGAAGAAAGGAAGGAAAGAATGGGAAGGATAGAAGAAAGAAAGGGAAGAAGGAAGAAAGAGAATGAAGAAGGAGGGAAGATGGGAAAACAAAAGACAGGAAGAAGAGGAAGGAAGAACAGAATGAAGAAAGCACAAAAGGAAGAAAGAAAGGAAGGAAGGAAGTAAGGACATACTGTAGATTGACTCAAGAATTGATGGATTGGAGAAAGGATGGATAGATGTGTGTGGGTTTTGGTAAAAAAAAAGAAGGAAATAATTGTTTGAAAGAAGGAAGGAGGCAAAGGGGATATGGAAAAAAGAACAAAATAAAGGGGAAGGAAGGGTGGGAAGAACATAGGATGGTAGATTGACGGAGGACAAATTTATGTATTAGTTAATGTTTTGAGGGAGAGGAGGAAAGGAAGGGAAAAAATGAAGGACAGAAGGAAGGAAGGAATCAGCCATAAATAGGGTCTCTGAGATACAGTAATTGAAACTTATTTTGGAAACTTTGAATATACAAAAGAGATTTTTCCGAGGGATCTTAATTTCACATTTCACTCTGGAGTAACAATAACTACTTTGTTTCTTTTCTTCTAATTTTTAGTCAGTTTCCATTTATGTCAATTTGATAAATTCACTACTGAACATTCGACCATTGTTCAGGGTATACTATAATGTGTTCATGCATGGTTAAATTATTCTATATGTCAGATTACATATTTAATACCCGCAAATACAAACCTTAATTATTGTGTTAACCAGTCATGGACAACAGTACATACTATATAAAGTACAATTTTATGGTTTTGTACTGTGGTAAAACAAGTTGCCACAATGTAAAGCATAACCTGCTATGCAGATAAGAAGCCTTAGTCACTAATCAGTATGTTAACAATTATGTATCAATTGACAATAGCACACATGATGTGAGTCATAATTACAGATGAGCGAATCAAAGCTGACAAAGTGAAATTCAATCCGAATTTTTGTAAAAATTCGATTCGCACCGAATGCGAATTTCCTCGCGCTTCGTGGTAACAAATCGCATTTTTCCTATAATGGCTGCTGCACGTGTGAGGACACGGAGAAAGGAACTCTGGGAAGGCGGGAACACCCCCCAGACTGACATGCATGCAGCAAGCCCTGTGATGTCACAGCCCTAGAAATACAGCAGCCATATTAGATTCTGCCATTCACCAGCGTACTTAATGCAGGGAGAGACGTGTCTGCCGGCTCTAGGGACAATGATAGAAAAAATTTCATTGTGCTGAAAAAAAATAAGTTTGCAAGTGCAGGAAAAGATTATTCAAGTTGTAGGGAACGGATAGGGAGGAATCAATCCACAGCATTTCTGTTGAACAGGGTTCATTAGGGAAGTTAACAGCCTGGGTAATAGGAACAATCCTATTACACCTTGCTGCACTGACTGGGCACCCAAATTGCCATTATACAGCTCTGTAATTCCAGCAAACTGTTCTTATTAGGGTTCAAGTGCTGTTTAATACAGGCATTAACAGGGGTTATTACAAGGAAATATTTCTACGTTTTATTTGCCCTTGTGCGGTGCAGTTATAGGTTCAAAAGCATTTTTTGGCTTGTATTAGTGGGGGAAAAAAGGGCTTATTAGCCGTTGTGTGGTGAAGTGAGGAAATTACAGCCCTTTTTGTCGTGTATTAGTGGCAAAAGTAAAATATATTTGCTGCTCAGCGGTGCAGTCATCTGTTTTAAAGCCCTTTTTTGCATGTATTACTGGAAAAAGGAAAAATCTCTTTGCCGCTCAGCGGTGCAGTGAGATATTTTACAGTCCAGTTTGCCGTGTATTACTGGCGAAATATATTCGCCTTTCATCATCGCACTTATCTCTTGAAAAGCCTTTTGTGTAACCGTTCAGCGGTGCAGTTATATGTGGTGAAGCACTTTTCTCGGTATAGACCTAATTACGTATAGGTGACTTTTTTTTTGTGAAACAGGGTGTTTTGGGGAAAATTGATGGCTGATAGTACACTTTCTTCCTTATGAACCAAATTCCATTATCCTGTTTTATTTCAACCTTTTTCCTTGGTAAAATTGATGGGTGATTGTACACCTCCTTTCGCGGTATGGACTGAAGTATTTAGTAGTGAAATTTTTTATGTGAAACCGGCTTTTTTTCTGAAAATGTATGGGTGATTGTGCACCTCCTTTTGCGGTTTGGACTGAAGTACTTAGTGGTGAAATTCTTTCTGTGACACTGGCTCTTTTTCGGAAAATGCATGGGGGAATGTACACCTCTTTTTGCGGTATTTTGAGTGAATGTACGTATACCTCCTTTTGCGGCATGGACCAACATACTTAGTGGTGAAATTCTTTATGTGATGCAGGTTTTTTATTTATTTATTTTTTATGGGGGATTGTACACCTCCTTTTGCTGTATAGGCTGAATTACAGTGTTGAAATTTTAAAATTTCAAAATAAACTCTTCAGATCTTTATCTCTTATGAAGCTAATGTCTCCAACTATGCCCCTCTCGCGATTTACACCAAATACATTATTTTAATGTAGAGAGCCAATAATTATTTTGGAGGCATGTAGTGTAAGCAAGCCATGTGCGACCCCTCTCATCACTCTCACGCTGTTCTGCACCTGGATTGCCTGGGTGAATGGAGTCACACAGAGGAGGAACTGCTTCGTGTCCTTCAGCAAGAAATTGAATCCTGCCTTTCTCCGTGACAACTCAAAATCGGAACCATGGTGACCGAGAACGGGAAGAACATGGTGTCGGTGCTGTGTCAAGGAGGGATTAGCCATCCTAAAAATGGAAGGAAAACTTTGCATACACTTCAGCCACTCATACACCGCAAAGCACACCCTCCTTGAGCTGCAGCGGCAGAACGGCATCCCCCAACATAGGCTTATATGCAACGTTTCCACCCATTGGAATTCCACCCTCCATATGTTGGACCAACTATACGAACAGAAAAAGGTTATCAACGATTTCTTGATGATCCAAGCGGACAGGAGAAGTACCCTGTGTAACTTAGATGTCAGACAGTGGCAGCTCATGCATAACACCTGCCGATTGCTCAGGCCCTTTAAAGATGGCATGTTATTTGTCCATCGCCAGGACTACGGGCTGAACAACGTCATTCCACTGCTTTATGTCCTGGAACAGATGCTTTTAAATCTGGCTGGTCAGGGGACTGCAGATGTGGTGCTTAGAAAGATGGCGGCAGAGTTTGATACGTTTGTCTGTCAATATCTCTGTTTGCAGTCAGTGAATGGGAATATCATTTATCGCAATGGGGTGTTAATCGCCAGAAATAGGTCATCGGCACAAAGGAGCAGTCATTTTCACAGCTCAAGGTATCCTCCCTGGAGCTTGACCTCTGAAAGTCTACAGTCTGCATTGCGAAGCTTGTCTTAGAGGGAACTCTTGATCCGGCACAGGCTGCTTTGCTCCATCAAATACAAAGGACTCTGTACAGCGCGACACTGATGTACATTTTTTAAACACCAGACTGAAAGAGTATTCCAAGCATCTCTCTGCCCACATAGCTGTCGAGAAGCAAAAGGGTCTTGCCATTGAAGTGGGCACAGAGCTGAACCTAAAAGCTAAATTTTCCTGTTTACCTGGACTCAAAGGAAATGACCGAGATCCTGCACTGGCTGTGCTCATACAGATTTCATCCAAGCCTCCACTCACCAAGGCAAGCACAGAGGACCGGATTGTGTGGACAAGTTGGTTCTGCGGGATGTACACAGAGGACGATTTATTGGAGGTGTTACGAAAGATATTTACTTGCCTCCCGCTCTTCCTGTCTAATGACCATCTAAAACATTAGGGGTGAAGGTCTGCTACTGAGCTGACCATCTAAAAAATTAAGGGTGAGGGTCGTCTGCTGATCTGACCCTCTAAAACATTAGGGGTGAGGGCCTGCTGCTGATCTGACCATCTAAAAAATTAGGGCTGAGGGTCGTCTGCTGATCTGACCCTCTAAAACATTAGGGGTGCAGGTCTGCTGCTTATCTGACCATCTAAAAAATTAGGGGTGAGGGTCTGCTGCTGAGCTGACCCTCTAAAACATTATGAGCGAGGGCCTGCTGGTGACTCTCTAAAACATTAGGGGTGAGGGTCTGCTGCTGAGCTGACCCTCTAAAACATTAGGAGCGAGGGCCTGCTGCTGAGCGAGGGCAGCCTATTAACATAGTAACATAGTACATAAAGCCGAAAAAAGACATTTGTCCATCCAGTTTGGCCAGTCATCCTGCAAGTTGATCCAGAGGAAGGCAAAAAACAAACAAACTGTGAGGTAGAAGCCACTTTAGGGGAATAAAAAATTCCTTCCCGACTCAAATCAGGCAATCAGAATAACTACCTGGATCATCGACCCCTCTCTAGGAGCTATAGCCTGTAATATTATTACGCTCCAGAAATACATCCAGGCCCCTCTTGAATTCCTTTATTGTACTCACCATCACCATCTCCTCAGGCAGAGAGTTCCATAGTCTCACTGCTCTTACCGTAAAGAATCCTTTTCTATGTTTGTGTACAAACCTTCTTTCCTCCAGACGCAGAGGATGTCCCCTCGTCACAGTCACAGTCCTGGGATAAATAGATGATGGGAGTGATCTCTGTACTGACCCCTGATATATTTATACATATTAATTAGATCTTCCCTCAGTCGTCTTTTAAAAAAATGAATAACCCTAATTTTGATAATCTTTCAGGGTACTGTAGTTGCCCCATTCCAGTTATTACTTTAGTTGCCCTCCTCTGGACCCTCTCCAGATCTGCTATGTCTGCCTTGTTTACAGGAGCCCAGAACTGTACACAGTACTCCATGTGTGGTCTGACTAGCGATTTGTAAAGTGGTAGGACTATGTTCTCATCATGGGCATCTATGCCCCTTCTGATGCAACCCATTATCTTATTGGCCTTGGCAGCAGCTGCCTGACACTCGTTTTTGCAGCTTAGTTTGCTGTTTATTAAAATTTTTAGATCCTTTTCCATGTCAGTATTACCGAGTGTTTTACCATTTAGTATGTACGGGTGACTTGCATTATTCCTTCCCATGTGCATAACTTTACATTTGTCAGTGTTAAACCTCATCTGCCACTTATCTGCCCAAGCCTTCAATCTATCCAGATCCCTCTGTAGTAGTATACTGTCCTCATCAGTGTAAATTACTTTACACAGTTTAGTGTCATCTGCGAAAATTAAGCATGTTAATATGATGGAGGAGGAGGAGGAGAAAAAGGAGGATTGAACAATATACCCATTTTTGTGGTGGAAGGGGTGCATTTATGTTTAGCTGATTTCCTCTGGTGTAGTAGAGAAGTCAGGGGAAATCCAGGCCTTGCTTATTTCGATAAGAGCTAACCTCTCAGCATTTGCAGTTGACAGGCAGATGCGCTTATCAGTTATTATGCCCCCAGCAGCAGTAAATATCCGCACTGACAAAACACTGGCAGCTGGGCAGGCCAGAGCGTCAGTTCGTGCCACGAGTCCAGCTTGGACACCCAATAGTTGTAAGGCACAGAGGGATTACTGAGGACGCTGACACGGTCTGCTACGTACTCCTTCACCATCTTCCATCTTTTCCCTCCTTGTGACACTAGGCCACACATCAGGGTGAAGGTGCTCACAGGGTGTAATGAAACTGTCCCATGCCTTGGAGAGTTTTGCCCTGCCTCTGTTGGAACTGATGTGTGTTCCCCTCGTCTCCCCTCATCGGTTGCCCAAGGAACTACGTAATCTGCTGCCAGAATTGTCAGCTGGAAATTTTTGGAGCAATTTTTCCACAAGGACCTTCTGGTATTGCACCATTTTGCTGGTTCTCTCCACCACAGGAATGAGAGATGAGAAGTTCTCTTTGTAGCGGGGGTCGAGAAGGGTGAACAACCAGTAATCGATGTTAGCCAAAATGCATATAACGTGAGGGTCACAGGAAAAGCAGCATAACATAAAGTCAGCCATGTGTGCCAGAGTCCCAACAGATAAGACTTTGCTGTCCTCATCAGGAGGATGACTCTCAATCTCCTCATCCTCTTTCTCCTCTTTGGCCCATCCACGTTGAACAGATGGAATAAACCTGCCATGCGTATTACCCTCTGTAATGGAGGAAACCATCTCCAGCTCCTCCTCCTCATTATCATCATCATCCAATTCGCGCTGAGAAGACGAACTGAGGGTGGTCTGTCTATCACCCTGTGTACTGTCTTCCCCCATTTCCACCTCTTCCACATGCAAAGCGTCCGCCTTAGATGTGAGCAGCGAGCGTTTGATTAGACACAGAAGTGGGATGACTATGCTGATAATAGCGGCATCACCGCTCACTATCTGTGTTGATTCCTCAAGGTTTCTTAAAACCTCACAGAGGTCAGACATCCATGCCCACTCATCACTTGTGAAGAGCGGAAGCTGACTGGAAAGGCGACAACCATGTTTCAGCTGGTATTCCACTACTGCCCTCTGCTGCTAACAAAGCCTGGCCAACATGTGGAAATTGGAGTTCCAGCGCGTGCTCACGTCGCACAACAGTCAGTGAGCTGGTAATTGCAAGAGCTACTGCAGTGTTGACAGACCGGCAGCAGCTATAGATGACTTTTGGAAATGGGCACACACGCGACGCACCTTCACCAGTAGCTCAGGCAAATTGGGGTAGATTTTGAAAAACCGCTGAACCACTAAGTTGAACACGTGGGCTACGCATGGTATGTGTGTGAGCTTGCCAAGCTCCAAAGCCACCACCAATTTACAGCCATTATCAGACACAACCATGCCTACCCTGCCACAGCTCTGCGGCGGTGTGCTGTTTGTCACCTAAGCAAATTAGTTTCAGCGCTGCCTGTTGCCGCTTCCCCACTGCAGTGCTACACTGCTTCCAGCTACTGACTGATGGCTGACTGGTGCTGCAAGATGAGAATTCAGAGGCGGAAGTGGAGGAGGAGGTGGAGGAGGAGAAGTGGAGTTTGAAGCCACTAATGTAAATGGTGACGGAAATCCTGATGGAAGTAGGGCCCGCAATCCTTGGCGTCGGTAGCACCTGTGCAATCCCAGGGTACGACTCGCTCCCGGCCTCCACAGCAGTTCACCCAGTGTGCCATCAGGGAAATGTAGCAGTCCCTGGCCAAAAGCACTTATCCATGTGTAAGTAGCTAAGTGGACCTTTGCAATAACTACGTTGGTCAGGGCACGGGTGATGTTACAGGACACATGCTGGAGAAAGGCGGTGCTGCGCTGAGACACAGAAGTGGATGTGATAGCTGATGGTGCTTGCAAAGGTCAAGGTGCAGGGCGGGAGGCATCCGGGCCTGCGTCTTGGACAGGGGATTGGCCAGCACGTAACACAAGGGAAGTGGAGGCATTGGTATGACCCGCAGACACTGATTGTGGATCCAGGCGTTTGGCCCACCTATTAAGGTGCTTTGATGCCATGTGGCGGATCATGCTAGTGGTGGTGAGGTTGCTAGTGTTCACGCCCCTGCTCATTTTGGTACGGCACAGGTTGCAAATGTCAATTTTTTTATCATCCGCACTTTTCATAAAACAGCACCAGCCTGCGTAACGCCTTCCCCTTGGCAAGGGAACAGTTGCAGACCTGTTATGTGTGGCTCACCTTCTCCCTTTTGCCACCCCACTGCCTCTTCCAGCCTGTTGCCGTGCTGCGGATATTCCCCTCTGTACTGCTGTCCTCTCTCGGCTTGCCACCTTCCCAGGTTGGATTAATGTTTTCATTGTCCATCACCTCCTCTTCCACTTCCTCACTCTATTCATCCTCCTGACTTGTTCACCTAACAAGAACCTCACTTATTGACAACTGTGTCTCATCCTCATCGTCAACCTCTTGAGACACTAATTGCTGTTGATTTATTGGCAACTGTGTCTCATCATCATCATCCACTTCACAAAACACTAATTGCCTTTCCCCACCGTCATCTTTTTATGACTGTGGATGCTCAAGAGTTTGGGAATCAGTGCACAAGATCTCCTCATGTCCCTCTTTAAGCGTGTTTGGCGAGAGGCCAAAATCAAGAAATGGCGATGAAAAGAGCTCCTCGGAATATTCGAGTGTGGGATCACTTTGTTGACCAGACTATTGGCTACTGAGACTGGACTTTGTGGAAGACAGGGTGGTGCTTAACTGACTGGAAACATTATCTGCTGCAATCCAATCGATCACCTGGTTGCACTGGTGTGACTTCGAGAGTGGTGTCCTGCTCTGGCGACAGCGACATTGCCTGCGCTACATCTCCTGTATAATGTTTGAGCACCCTAAATATCTTTGACACTCAGTTTAATTTATTTGTGCATACACTTACAAAACCTGCGCAACTGTACATGTGACATACTTGCAAGCATATATACCATTTAATATGCTCAAGGCAAGCAGTAAGGCATGAGGAAGTGGCCGTGCTGCTGATGGTGCACGCAGATACCGTGGCCCTGGGCACGGTGAAACTGTGCCTGCTGCCAGAGCACACAAAACACACTCATCTACGATACCTAGCTTCATGACCCATTAAACTGAATGTCACTGATATTTATGATGCGCAAACGGTATACAGGAGATGTAGCGCAGGTAATGTCGCTGCTGTCTCCTTCGGCTAACGTTATACAGAAGATGTAGCGCAGTTAATGTCCCTGCTGTCACCAGCGGCTAATGTTATACAGGAGAAGAAGCGCAGGTAATGTCGCTGCTGTCACCAGCGGCTAATGTTATACAGGAGAAGAAGCGCAGGTAATGTCGCTGCTGTCACCAGCGGCTAACGTTACACAGGAGATGTAGCGCAGGTAATGTCTCTACTGTCACCAGCAGCCAAACAATTGCACGCAATTTAGTGCATGTTGCGCTAATATATTTCACAACCAGATAAAACAATAGTCCTTAAAAGGATTATTGGGTCTCTAACACCTTTCAACACTCAAAACTCCCACAATTCCTCTCCCTATACTATCTGTCCCTTCTGCTGCAGCTCGCCCTGACTAATTCTGAGCTGAACCATGTGTCATCGGGTGCTATATATTACCCGATGACGCGTTCCGACGAGCCAATCACTGTAATGCCAGTAACCAACATGGCTACAGCATTACAGCATATATTTATTAATGATCTTGTACAAGGCTCGCACAGTAAAATATAAATTTTTGCAGAGAACACTGAACTGTGTGAAGTAATTGACATGGCAGAGGACAGTATACTGCTACAGCATGGATCTGAATAGATTGGAGGCTTGGGCAGAGAAGTTGCAGATGAGGTCTAACACTGACAAATGTAAGGTTATGCACATGGGTAGGAATACTGCAAGTCACCAGTACATACTAAATGGTAAAACACTCGGTAACACTGACGTGGAAGAGGACCTAGGAATTTAAGTGAACAGCAAACTAAGCTGTAAAAACCAGTGTCAGGCAGCTGCTGCCAAGGCCAATAAGATAATGAGTTGCATCAAAAGGGGCATAGATGCCCGTGATGAGAACATAGTCCTACCACTGTACAAATCATTAGTCATACCACACATGGAGTACTGTGTACAGTTCTGGGCTCCAGTGAACAAGGCAGACATAGCAGAGCTGGAGAGGGTTCAGAGTAGGGCAACTAAAGTAATAACTGGAATGGGGGGACTACAATACCCTGAATGATTATCAACATTAGGGTTATTCACTTTAGAAAAAAGATGACTGAGGGGAGATCTAATTACTACTGTATGTATAAATATATCAGGGGTCAGTACAGAGATCTATCCCATCAGCTATTTATCCCCAGGACTGTGACTGTGACGAGGGGACATTCACAGTGTCTGGAGGAAAGACGGTTTTTACACAAACATAGAAGAAGATTCTTTACGGTAAGAGCAGTGAGACTATGGAACTCTCTGCCTGAGGAGGGGGTGATGGTGAGTTCACTAAAAGAGTCCAAGAGGGCTTGGATGTATTGCTGAAGTGTAATAATATTACAGGCTATAGCTACTAGAGAGGGGTCGTTGATCCAGGGAGTTATTCTGATTGCCGTATGGGAGTCGGGAAGGAATTTTCTTTCACCTTAAGTGGGGAAAATTGGCTTCTACCTCACTTTTTTTTTTTCCCCTTCCTCTGGATCAACTTTCAGGATAACAGGTCGAACTGGATGGACAAATGTCTTTTTTTGGCCTTATATACTATGATACTATGTTACTATTACAGTGAGTGGCACTCCTTCCCCGCACGTTTATTGGCTGCGAAGCAGCTAACAAACACGCGGGGAGGAGACTCGAGCATCACGCTTGAGCACACGCATTGTGGGAGTGGCTTGGGCAACCAGGTGCTATAAATTTAACCACTGAACTCTCCTAGAGCTTGCTCTACATGTGGCTTGCTGTACCAAGTGGCTACTGATTAAGTGGAGTTTAAAGAACCAGATTTTAAAACAAGGAGCAATAAATTAAGGTTTGATAGAATTTCCCTGTGTATTCTAGCTAGTCCTCCAACTACAGCAGACAGGGTCTAATTCTAACTCATATTTACTGTTTTCCTACTTTATTGTTCATCCCTTTTTAAACATGTGCTCCATGGACAATGCCACTAAGTGTGTGTCCTGTGCAATGTATGCGTGACTTGAAGAGCCTTTCGAGGGTGAATACATTTGCACTAGATGCAATCATGTTGCATATTTGGAAGCCCAGATCTTGGATCTAAATAAGCAGCTTGAAATACTTAGGGTCATTGCAGACCTGGAGAGAGGCTTAGGCCTCACTGTGCAGACACTGACTGCGGTCAGTGAAATGAAGGTGGGAGGAGGAGGGCAAGATCAGGAATATCAGGTGAGCAGTTGGGGTAATGTAGGAAGAAGGGGTAGAGGGAAAAGTGCCAGGGAGGCTAGTCCTGAGCTGGCACGCCCTAGTAAATTTGCCTGTTTGGCTGATATTAGGGATGAAAGCCCAGGGCCAGCAACACTGCAGCAGTGTGTTTCTCCTAGCAACCAGGAGGATGACCAGCTGCAGGAAGGATGGGAAAAGAAGTGCAGCAAAGTTCAGTCAGATGCTGGTGGTAGGGGACTCTATTATTAGGCGGACAGACAGGGTTATCTGTCGCCGAGACCAAGAATGCCGAACAGTGTGTTGTCTGCCGGATGCTCGGGTTCGGCATATTGCGGATCGGATTGACAGAAATCTGGGTCATGGTATACATTGGCACCAATGACAACGATTTTAGGGAACTACAGGTGAAACTCGGAAAATTAGAATATCGTTCAAAGTTCATTTATTTCAGTAATGCAACTTAAAAGGTGATACTAATATATAAAACTGACTCATTACATGCAAAGCGAGATATTTCTATCCTTTATTTTTTTATAATTTGGATGATTATGGCTTACAGCTTATGAAAACCCCAAAATCCTTAATCTCAGGTCCCCTTTGCTCAGGGGGGTTGGATTAATTATCTGACTAGAGTGTGACACTTTGAGCCTAGAATATTGAACCTTTTCACAATATTCTAATTTTAAGTTGCATTAATGCAACTCCTTTTAAGTTTAATTACTGAAATAAAAGAACTTTTGCACAATATTCAAATTTTTCAAGTTTCACCTGTAGGTGAGAAACTCACGTCCAGGGCCTCCAATTTAGTGTAAATAGAGAGTGGGTTATAGAAGAAGACAGTGTGGATTTAGTGGAGGCTGGGGTTAGCTAAGAAAATAGGGAGAAGACTGGGCAGAACTATACATTTATGAAAAATAGAGCTGCTGGTAACAAGAACCTGTTCTATACAAAAATCAACCAAGGTAACTAAAAAATCCCGGATATTCACTCTACAGGTAATAGTAATTTAAATGTATTTTCACAAATGCCAGAAGTCTAGCTAGAAAAATGGGGGAGCTGGAGGCTATGGCACTAGAAGTACACATAGATGTAGTTGGTGTGGCTAAGACATGGTGGGACTCTTCACATGACTGGGCTGTTAATATTGAGGGTTTCACACTATTTAGGAAAGACCGAGTCAATAGAAAAGGTGGTGGTGTGTGCCTGTATGTGAGGAGTGATCTGAAGACAAGTGTGAAAGAGGCAATTGTGGGTGCGGATGGATGAGGATGTGGAAACCTTATGGGTGGAAGTTCAAAGGGATATAAACACTGAAAAAATAATACTTGGTGTAATCTATAGACCCCCTAACATCACAGAAGAGATTGAAATGCAACTGTATAAACAAATAGAGCGGCCGGCACAGGCTGGTAAAGTAGTCCTAATGGGAGATTTTAACTTCGCAGACATTGACTGGGGTCATGGTTCTGCCTCAACCGCAAAGGGGAGAAAATTCCTCAACTTGCTGCAGGAACCACTTTTATGGGCCAGTTTGTAGTAGCTCCCACTAGGGGTGATACTCTGCTGTATCTGGTCATTTCTAATGAGCAAAGCTTGTTGGTATTGTTACTGTTTGAGAAATAGTGACCACAATTTAATTATATTCCCCCTAAACTATAAAAAGCAAACTCTGTCAGGCAGAGCAAAGACACTGGATTTCAAAAAGGCTAATTTCCCTGAGTTAAGGGGAAGCATTTCAGGGCATAGACTGGGAGCAGCTACTGTCACAAAATAATACAGAGGACAAATGGGAGAGCTTCAAATCCACATTGAGTAATTGCGCTAAATAATGTATCCCTTTAGGAAACAAGTATAAACGGCTAATATTAAACCCCCCATGGCTTGCAGCTACTGTAGAAAGGTTAATAAAAGACAAAAAGAGGGCATTTAAAAAATACTAATCTGAGGGGTCAGCTGTAGCGTTTGAAGATTACAAAGGGTTTAATAAATCTGCAAAAAGGAGATAAAATTTGCAAAGATACCAAATGAACAGCAGGTAGCAAAAGAAAGCAAAACAAATCCCCAAAAGTTTTTTTTTTATATATATAAATGCTAAAAAACCTAGGTCTGAGCAGGTAGGGTCCCCTAAATAATGGTAAAGGGGGGGGGGGGTAGTCACTAAAGATAAGGAAAAGGCAGAGTTCCTACATTTTTTTAGCTCTGTATATATAAAAGAAGAGAAAGGAGCTGATATCTATGGCGCCAGGGATGTTAGTACATCCAGTCATATGCTCAATTGTCTAACTGTAGATATGGTCCAAGAGAAGTAAATACGGTGTGATGAATACCACACCTCGTGCCCGCTTGATGTCGCCTACGTCGAGCTCATGAAACGTGGTATGGTCATGGGTTACCAAAAATGTGACGTTACGCCCTCCAGAGGAGCAGGTAAGATCAGCTTGGTACAGCTTACAGAGACACCTCCTGTCCACAATGGCACAGAGAGGCAACAAGCTGAGATAGCCTTTTCACTGCCGCAGTGAAAACAGTGCTGTCTTAGCCCGGGTATCTGCCACCAGCTTCTCATTTGATATTAGCCCGGTCCGCTAACAGGATTATATAGGGTGAGAAACCAACCCGCGGTAGCTTATAACTAGGTCAAAACATGGAAGTGGGGATTCGTGATCGAGATACAAGATAGCATAATATTAAATTATATATTTAATCGCCGTAAGGGCACACTAGATATAACACAATATACACAGAGAATATATACAGTGGCCTGAGGTTACAGCTACAGGTTATATGGGTACAACAGGGTTAAGCAGAGCAAAAGTCAGTTACCGGGTAAGATGAAAGTTCCTTTCAGTTGTGGTGTGTTCTTTGTTGTAGTCACATGAAGGACAGTTATCTCAGCTAGTTCCTGGGTCTCTCTAAACACATAACACGATTTGACCCTTCTTCAGAGAAAGACACGCCCACTTGCTGGCACAAGCCTTTTAACCTGTAGCTGGCCCATCCCCTCCCCGCCTTTGGGAGGGGTCCACTCCCCCTCTGCTGGACTGGGTGCAAATGACCCACAAAACGCTTTAGGGTTCATAGCTCCAGTCCAGAAGGTCACAGGGAGATGGTTCTGGGACCAACGGATCCACCTGGGTTCGGACTACATTATGAGTCCAAACATGGTACCATTAGTTGGGTTCTGTGGGGAGATATGTATATCTCCCTTTCCTGGCATCCCACTATCAAACCAAGAGCATAAGCACGTTCCTCTTGGCCACCGGGACACAAATATGTATCCAATTTGCCCCTGCGATGGCCGGGCAATTCATAATTCCTTATGAAATGTAGGTGCCAACATGTCTGGGAGGTATCATTGATCTTGGGAAAGAGCTGAGACCCCCTGCTGTGTGTTTTCCTGTGGTTGCCTCCAAACTGGCTGGTTGAGGTGTGACATTATCCACCTGTGGCCTCTCTGAAGCCTGGACCCCTGGAACTTTCTCCCTTGCTCGCTGAAAATCAGATGTCTCGGGGGGTGGGAACATATTTTGCATGTACACTGACTGTGTACAAGCAAAATGTGAATCAACTGACAATCAGGGCTGCCAGTAAATACTAGTTCATATTCCTCACATAGGGTAAATGTGAACAAGGCTCCGGGTCCAGGTGGATTACCCCCAAGAGTGCTTAAAGTTCTCAGTTCAGTCATTGCTGTGCCACTGTTAATAATTTTTAAGATTCTCTAGGTACTGGTACAGTGCCAAGTGATTGGCGCAAGGCAAACGTGGTGCCCATATTCGAAAAAGGATCTAGGTCCTCCACAGGTAATTATAGTATCAGTCAGTTTAACTTCTGTTGTGGAAAAAATGTTTGAAGGACTCTTAAGGAACTATATACAGGAGTATGTGACTATAAATAATATTATAAGTGATAACCAGCATGGGTTTACCAAGGACAGAAGTTGTCAGACTAACCCGATTTGTTTTTATAAGGTGGTGAGTAGTAGTCTGGACATAGCGGCGGCTGTGCATGTAGTGTTTCTGTATTTTGCAAAGGCTTTTGATACTGTCCCTCATAGACGCTTAATAGGTAAAGTAAGGTCTATAGGCGTGGAAAGTATAGTTTGTAATTGGATTGAAAAAGCAGGAGAACTGTTTCGAGAGAGTTGGGGTCAATGATTCCTATTCAGAATGGTCCCAGGTTATAAGTGGTGTACATCAAGGTTCAGTGCTGGGCCCTTTATTATTTAATTAATTTATTTATTAAGAATATTGAGGAGGGGATTAATAGCACCATATCTATTTTTGCAGGTGACACTAAGCTGTGTAGAACTGTACAGTCTATGGAAGATGTCCACATACTACAAGCTGACTTGAACACTCTGAGTGATTGGGCATCAACTTGGCAAATGAGGTTCAATGTGGACAAATGTAAAGTTATGCATCTTGGTAGTAATACATTTCTGTGCTTCATATGTCCTAGGTGATGTAGCACTGGGAGAGTCACTTATAGTGAAGGATTTGGGTGTCCTTGTGGATGGTAGATTAAATTACAGCATACAATGTCAATCAGCTGCTTCTAAGGCCACCAGAATATTGTCATGCATTAAATGAGGCATGGACTCGAGGGCAGGGATGTAATATTATCACTTTACAAAGTGCTGGTGCGGCCTTATCTGGAATATGCAGTTCAGTTCTGGGCACCAGTACATAGAAAGGATGCACTGCAGCTTGAAAAAGTACAGAGGAGAGCGACTAAACTGATAAGGTGAATGGAGGGTCTTAGTTATGAAGAAATATTAAAATAATTGAATTTATTTAGTCTTGAGAAGAGACGTATAAGGGGGGACATGATTAACCTATACAAATATATAAATGGGCCATACAAAAAATACGGTGAAAAGCTGTTCCATGTAAAATGCACTCAAAAGACAAGGAGGCTCTGCCTCCAATTGGAGAGGAAAAAGTTCAGTCTCCGGAAGCGTCAAAGCTTCTTTACTATAAGAACGGTGAATCTGTGGAATAGACTTCATCAGGACATGGTCACAGCAGGAACAGTAGACAGTTTCAAAAAGGGTTTAGACGAATTCTTAAAAGTAAAAAACATTATTGCTTATGAAAACGTGTAGAAATCTTTTCAACTGTATTAACTATGTAACTACTGTATGTGTTCGGCCGAGCATGCTTGCCCAACACTATTGGCCACACATCTAGCCCAACTAATGATGAAGCATTATCAGACCCCTGAAACCATATAATGCTAGAGGAGTAAACAGCACAATGAGCTGCTACCTGATTGCCTAACTGTAGAATTAGGGAGAAATATGTTTCCTTAGTGGGCTTTTCCACAACCTCCTGAAATAACTGATAGGCGCATCACTGATCAAATAATGGTGGGCTATCCTGAGGACAGGTCATCAGTAGAGATAAGCAACGTTTAGAAAAATTCCATTTGGCAGCTTTACAGCATTTTGACAAGAAATTTGATTTGTGACAAATTACTTTGTCACAAATCACTTTCCTTTGAATGGGGCGGGCACAATTACAGGGAATGGTGATCGTGCCGCCCCCATAATTTAACTCCTCAGTTGCCATGTTCAATGCTGATCGTGGAACCTGTGACTCACATTCAGATGCTCAGGGGTTAATAAAAAAAATTATACTCACCTCATCCACTTGGTGGATGGCCTCTCCGTGAGCAAGTGGCTGAGGTGAGTATAATTTTTTTTTACTTTCATCCACAATTTTAAGAGAAATTTATTAATTACCACGAAGCACGAGGCAATTTGGATCAAAGACCACTTTGAATGCTTCGATTCACTCAACACTAGTCATCAGTATAAAACAGTAGGGAAAACCAACAAGAATGTACGCCTTAAAAACATCTCCTGGCATATCAATAGCAGTGGGAGTTTGTTCCTTGTTACCCCTATGGATTGCTAGAGTTAAGGGGTTGTGGCACATTACAGTCCCATCAGAAGATTAAGGGGCATCATAATGCCCTCACATTCTTTCATTTATTTTTCAATGCCTTCACAAAGATACTAAAGGGAAATATTAAACAAAAAAAGAAGAAAAAAATCATAAAAAGTCCTCAGAATAAATTTGTTACTTTTCATCGCAGTTGCTAGTCTTTTCCTTTCAGGAATGAATACAGATTATTGCTTAGTCCATTAGTATGAAAGAAGCAACGCACCAGAAAATAAAACACAGAATGTTCTGGATTTCACGTTTGATTGTATTAACCTCGACAAGTGCTAATAATTATGATAAATAGATTGTCAAAGAAAATCAGCCAAAATTAGATAAGATTAAGTAAAATGCAGAGCATTTTTTATTTGCTGTTCTGTATTATAAGTGACCCTAAGGGGAAGCCGAGGCAACAGTAATTGAGCATAACAGACCCATTTAAGAATTATTTCTAGAAAAAGGATTAAAGTCTGTGAATTCTAGCATTCGGCATTGTTGAATCATGTTATCAAAAACATTTAAATTTTATGTCCCCTGGTCCAGTGTCTAATTTGTTTATAGTTGAGGAATATTTAGCAAGTTAAAAGTGTATTCAAAGAGCTAATTCCATTCACCTTGAAGATACCACTGCAAGCATCAACTGCTCATGGTCTACCTTTTTTTCATATTGCAGGTGTTTATTTTCTCCTGATTGTATTTTCTCCTCAATGGTTTGCATGCAGATGGCTTAGCAAAGAGGTGAGTCTTAGATTTATTGGTTTCATACTGCAGACAAAGCAGTGGGTGCAGGCTTACATAGCATCAAAGGCAGATGGGCACCCAAGTAAATGGGGCTTTCTCTTGACAACTGAGCGAGCCGCGTACTACTGCCCCGGTAACAGCTTATCCAGGCTGAAATCATGGAAGCTGTTACATGGCAGTGATAGGCTGGAGCCTACTTGAGGCTCTGTTGCCTATCACTGCTATATTGAAGTCAGACCAGTGCGACCAGGTGGTCGGTTGGATTGCAGCAGATAATATTCCAATAAGCACCACCCTGTCTTTCACCAAGTCCAGTCTCAGTAGTACAGATGGCCTTGCGGATCTCCCGGCGGTCACTTCGCGGCGATCTTTTGTCACGAGGGTGTCAAGAGCCACGTCTGACTCCGTTATACCCGGGGTCAGGAAGTCGCAGCGGGTGGCTGCGCGCTCTATGTCTAAAGATCACGTTGTTTCTCAGTGATTGTTTTCTGTGTTTGCCTTGCAATCCTTTTTGTCTCACTCAGGGATCCGTAGCTTCTCCTCCTCAGCTGTTTCTTGTCTGCCACTCCCAACCTCCTTATATTCTCCTCTCACACTTCTCTAGTTGCCAGTTATAGAGCTTCCTGCCTGGACATCTATACTGACCCACTGGAGCTGTGAATCCTGGTTGTTGTTCCAGAGTGCTACCCTCCGGATCCCTGTTGGGCTTTTTGTTGTCTCCTGTTGTCGCCCACCTGGGATTATATGTTTAGTCTTTATTGTCTGTCCTCCCCTTGGTGTTTTCCTTTAGAGCTAGTGGTGCGGACTAGTGTTCCCACTGCCCTGTTCACTATCTAGGGCTCATCTTAGGGAAAGCCAGGGTTTTAGGCACGTGATCGGCGTACGGGTGAGGAACCCGTCTAGGGACGTCAGGGCAGCCAGGTGCCAGCCGCAAGGTGAGTCAGGGGTCACCACCTTCCCTCTCACTTGGGCAGGGCCTTCCTCTTTCCCTCCCTCTGTGTCACGTATGTGATAGTCACGCCGATCGTGATATCTTTGCTCGTTCACGTTTCGCCAAACATATGGTGATGTCCGCCGGTGCCATATTCCTTTGCATTGTGCCGAACTTTGACCCATGACATATCCATCAGGTGGGACAGGACAGCCAATTGAGTAGTTTCAGCACATGGACACACCCCTTTCCCTATAAATAAATCCAATCTGGCTGCCATTTTACATTCAGTCTTTTGCCAGTGTAGGGAGAGGTTGCTGTGTGGAGCAGGGACAGGCTGTTAGGGACGCAAATCGCTAGCTAATAGGGCCACAAAAGTCCTTTTATGGACTCATATAGGTGTGCTAACGTGTGACATACTGAGGGGTGTAATATACTTATAATATACTTTCTATCATAGAAAGTATATTATAGTGCATTTGTATTGTGCAGCAGTTGTGTGTGGATCTGCTGAGATACCGCATCTATACAGAGGGACAAATGCTATTGGAACAACTAATTGCAACTGGTGTAATATACCAGTTGCCCCCCAAAAAAACAGATTGAGGCAGGGCTGTAATATTCCTATAATATAATTTCTATATAGTGCATTTGTATTGTGCAGCAGTTGTGTGCGGTTCTGCTGAGATACTGAAGTTATACAGAGAGAAAAACGCTATTGGAACAACTAATTGCAACTGGTGTGATATACCCGTTTCCCCCCCAAAAAAACTGATTGAAGCAGGTGTGTGATATACCTATAATATAATTTCTATATAGTGCATTTGTATTGTGCAGCAGTTGTGCGCAGTTCTGCTGAGATACCGCAGCTATACAGAGGGACAAAGCTATTGAAACAACTAATTGCAACTGGTCTGATATACAGTACCTTTTTCTCCACCTTTTTGAAGACCGCCAGATAGGTCTCAACATCATCTGAGGGGGTCATCTTAAAAATCGCTGCACGGACAACTTTCCAGGCATCATGGACGTTCTGGGACACTCCAGCTGCTAGCAGCTGGTTAGTTTCCTGCTGCTGCTTGTTAGCCTCCCGCTGCTGCAAGTGAGCCTCCATGAGGGCTTTCACGACCGCCTCCATTTTGTCAAGGGACACGGGTCTTAACCTTGCCAGCTTAATGTAGTACAAGCACGGGGAAAAAAATATATACTTTTCGGCCTTCAGGCCTGCCTTACTGCGTTTGCCCATATCCGACACCAATTGTGGGGTTTTTCTCTGGTAGACAGGCTAGCGAACGCAGTATAGAGGCAATTACAAATTATTTAACTTAAACAGTTCGGTGTTTATTCACACATAAGGAAAAACAAAATGACCAATCACAGTCTTGGTGTTTGTTCACACAATGCAATGTCCATAGAACAAAATCTTCACCTGATTAGCAGGTTTTCCACCCGCAGTCCACATCAGGCCATAGGGGCCTGTTTCCCGGCATACGGCTCTCAGCCCTTTAGCATGGCACAAATTCAAAAGTCCCAAAACACAGAGACTCCCCAGCTTCTCTGTCAGATGGAGGATAAACCATTCCCAGCTGAGACTGCTGGCTGGGTTTTATATAGGCCAAAAAAGACCGGGCCTGGAGCGCGGGGAGAAGTCACCCACCCAGCACTTTGGCTACTCCCAGTAAGAGCCGGCCCAGATCGGCTTTACAGCCATACTAACACCAAACAGTGTCAGTCAGCACTAGCTGCCGCTGACACTTAAAACTACCGGCTTTTACCTCACCGAGGCCAGGAATCTCGATGACACATACCTTCCATCAATGACGGCCCCTTGCACCTCTCTATAATATATATATATATTTATACACACAGCGAGGTACAGATGTATGATGTAACTGGCTGATTCCGTGTGTTTCACACACACATAAATATATATATATATATATATATATATATGTGTGTGTGTATACATGAACTGAAATCATCATTTTGTATTCCAAAAAAAACACCAGTCCATCATTACATTAGCTACATTCCCCACTTAATTTGCATTTGTTGTTATGAGTTCTGAGTTGTTTGTCTAAATTCTGAACATTGTGTGATTACAGGAGTTCCCGTTCCCTCCGTCCGCCGCAGGCCTTTGACAGAGGATCTGGAGGTGGTGGTGTTGTCCGCCAAGGAGGAGGAGGGAGAGCAGGCCGGACCCTCCCAGCAGCATGAGGCGCCACCCCCACCTGATGTGGGCAAAGAGGTGGAGGTGGAAGAGGCTGGACCCTCCCAGAAGCCGGATCCCCTCTCCCTAGCTCCTGATGATGATTAAGAGGAGGAGGAGGTTGTCACCAGCCTCCGCCAGGAGGGTAAATATGTGCACAAATCAATATAATTCTGTATCCATGCCTCTTAATCTGAATGCAGCAAATAGTGGCAAAAAAGAGAGAAAGGTGCTCAGAGGGTGAATAAGTCAAATGGTGTTGCCTTCACAGAGGAGAGGTCATATGCTCACCTGTTAGGGTTGCACAAAATTGGGCATAACCACAAAGAAGGCCAGAAAAGATAATTGTTGGTTGGTGCAGCTGGGCATGTCCAATCACCTTAGGCAGGAGCCAAACTGCTCATCTGGTGGGCAATAGTACTGTAAGCACTGGACCATAGGGATCAAACACACATGTGGACAACACAGGGCGCAATTTCACAACTGCGTCTCAAAGGAATGTCAATTTATTTAAATAAAACGCGTTTCGGGGTACATGACCCTTTTATCAAGTCTAAAAAAGGATAATGTGATGTGAAAGGTATTGGTAATATATATATATATATATATATATATATATGATACATGAGCAATACAAAGGGAAAATAAATAAATAAATTATAAATAAATAATTAAAAAGGAGGAGGGAACCGCCCCCAAGAGAGGAATACCAAACAAAAGTATACACAGTGGGGGTATTGCAACGTCATATGTATATAGGGCTTTTTATTTATTTATTTATATATATATATATATATATATATAGATAGTACAGACCAAAAGTTTGGACACACCTTCTCATTCAAAGAGTTTTCTTTATTTTCATGACTATGAAAATTGTAGATTCACACTGAAGGCATCAAAACTATGAATTAACACATGTGTAATTATATACATAACAAAAAAGTGTGAAACAACTGAAAATATGTCATATTCTAGGTTCTTCAAAGTATTTACCTTTTGCTTTGATTACTGCTTTGCACACTCTTGGCATTCTCTTGATGAGCTTCAAGAGGTAGTCACCTGAAGTCTCTGGGAGTCTACCGCCATAGGGTGTACTAGGGATTCCGCCCGTATTAGGGAAAGATATCCGGACGGGGAAGCCCCTTGCGGGGCGAGTACCTCGTATAGGTAGGTAGGGTGAATTAGCCCCCATCCCACTATTAGGGCTAATTAGGGACCCATTGCTCCCGCTCTCTGCCTTCCTGGGGTCTTCACGATCGTAATCATCTCTGCTGGTAACACATACTTGCACATCTACCGCATGGGAGGCCGTATGCATTCAAGCTACCACACCACCAACGTCTACAGCACCTGATGGGTGAGAACGTTCCTTTTTTGCTTGCCTTCCATTGTTGTTACCTAAGTGTTTTTGTATGTCCTGGCCCAATTGGCTGCCTTCATGTTAGTCTGTTTAGAGGCCTTTTAGGCCAATGCTCTATGTTAGTGCTTTATTCTTTTAGATATAGGAATAAATGTTAAGTTTTACCCCTTTGTCCCCTAGGGGATCAGTATATATTTTGAGTATATCAAAGCATCGGAAGTTGAATTTGATCCGAAGTTTAGGAAAACTTCAATTTGCAACGAATCAGAATTTCCTCGCACCTAGTGGTAACAAATAGTGTTTTCTCTAAGATGGCTGCAACATGTGCTACAAAGTGAAAGTAAAAATCCTGGGAACATGAGATCATTCATAATGCCATGCAGACAGCCAATCAGCAGCTAGCCAGCCCCTGTGATGTCACATCCTGTGTGGCCTCCGCCATTTCACTGAGCATAGGGAGAGACATGACAAGTGATTGGGACATTGTTGATAAAAACTTTTAATTGTGGAATATTGGATTGAGAGAGTGCAGGTACAGTGCAGGGAGATCATATGGAGAGTTTTAACACACTGTAGGGAGAGCATAGGGATACTGCAGGGACTGTAAAGGGACCTATTGGAGATAGAGCAGTTTGTATCAATCCCCTGTGTAGGGCACAGAGCTATGTAATTGAACAGTGTCCTTCTTGTTTACTAAATAAGCAATTCTATTAGGCCTTGATTCTCAAATTGTCCATCTGCCTGTCACAGTAACTCTTTCACTTCCAGAAAGGACTAGCTATTCATGTTGAGGCAATACACAGTGATGTACACCGAGATACAATCTCCCTGTAGGTCGGGATACAGCTGATTAAATGCACTTTGTGGCAAATTAATTCAGAACAAAGTGAATTTCTTAAAAAAAAATTGCTCATCTCTAACAACCATAATAGACCATTGTAGACTGAAATCCTTATGCCCCATAGTAAATTTAAAAACATTACTTGTGCAAAAGCTCTAACTCAGAAGGTAGAAAAGTGTTAAAGGAGCCAGCCCGTCTGGGACATTGATGGCATATTGCCATCAATGTTAAATAGGTATGGGTTCCACCTCTGAG
Organism: Bufo gargarizans; assembly: GCF_014858855.1. NCBI lineage: Eukaryota > Metazoa > Chordata > Amphibia > Anura > Bufonidae > Bufo > Bufo gargarizans. The sequence goes on from NC_058089.1 coordinate 107,968,565, forward strand.
ATCCTCCCTTATCTACAGAACAGCGCCCCCAAAGTAAAGGAGAGCATACTCTCCATTCATCACTATTGGAGTTCTGATATATGAAATAGCTCAACAAATGTGCCCAGCTGATTTCTGAAGCCTTAAAGCAATGAATGGAGAGATCACCATGCAAATGATGCCACCTCTCCGTTGACCCCCATAGGACTGACGTAAATAGGGGCCCACACTTATTTGACATTCATAGCATATCCTAATGATATTTCATCAATGTCCAAGGTGGGCCAACCCCTGCAAGTCTCACCTGTAGAGGGCTGCTTTGCAGGTCTATGTCTAACCCCTTAAAGTGAGATGAAACATAACTTATAGGTCAGTCAAACTCGAGGTATCAATCCACAGGCTGTACTATCATGGCTCCTTGGCAGTATAAAATGTATGGAGACTATGTGGATGTTAATTAAAGGGAACCTGACACATTGTAAATACAGTCCAACCTGTACACACAATGTTTTAGAGCTAGATTTTGGAAAAACATTAGTACATGCATTCATTAAAATTAGTTTTAGTCTGGAAGCTTTCCCTGTATAAGTATGAATACAGAAGATACATCTGTCTATCAGTGATTTCAACTGCCTATAAACCCAGAAAATGCAGAAATTAAAATACATAAATAAATGGTGCAAATTTTTTTCTCACATACACCTCCTGATTTTCTTCTGTGACAGTTCCCCTTCAAAGGACATCGCTAACAGTAGATGCGGACTCTCAAAAACCTACAGAATACAATAACCCAGAAGAACCCATTGACCTTCAGAGTTTATATAATCTTCCCCTTTAGGCAGGGCTTGTCACATTGCCAGAATTGTCACTGCATGTAACTGGATAAAAACCCCAATGAGAACAACATAGTGCAATTTATAATTTAATAGCAAGTTGTGTTTTTCAATATGAAAAGAAGTTGTAATTTTGAGTACTTTGTATAATTATATGAGCTTATTTCTTAATTTGCGTTGCTCATTTGCAATGGCTGTCTACACATGAAATCCAATGAATTAATCTCTTTGCTAATTGGGCATTTCTAGTAAGTTCATTCTATTATTATCAGGCAGAGTGGTAACAATCCATGACTCCGTGAAAATGCTGGAGGCTCTTTTCTTTTGCACTAAGTGATTAACATTTAGTGATTTTTTTCCTCAGTATTTCACGAGAGAAAATGATCATTGGCAAGACAGAAAATCCACGGGGTGCTTGTAAATTCTTTATGGATTTTTGACGCCTTTCAATGGCTTTGTGCTTTTTTCAATTTATAGAAAATGTCTTGCGTATTTTTAGATTACATTTGGCAATGTTTTTAGCAGCTGTTTCGAGTTTTTTGAATTGCTACATTCATTTATCGTTTTTTAGTAAAGATTAGCAAACCAGTCTACCAAGCCTATAGATAATTTCCAGATGTACCAGTTGGCTATGCATGAAATTATCACTTTGCCTTTTACCAAGTTCAGTTCATGGAAAGTAGATCATAAACAGCTCAAAATGGTTACTCATTGCTTCTTAATAGAAAACAGATTATACACTGATTATAAATTATTTAGCCTTTAATAAGAAATTGTGGCTTCCAATAATTGTATCAGTCTTAACCTGATTAGTACACTGTTAGAGTTAAAGGGGTTGTGTCACAAAACAGATTCTACATTTTTCAAACCAGCACCTGGATGTTAATACTTTTGTGAATACTTTTTTCACCAATGATATTTCTTTGAGCAAAAGATCTTTAATCTGACTATTGCACTAAAATATTAAACACAGTCAACTTTTTCAGGACAATAATGGTCTATTGGTCAACTAAAGTGACCATTCTTTGTTAAATTCCAACCAACCAAAGTTAGTTTTGGCTGCAATTGTCAATTTTTATCAACTTTACACTAATGTGTATGGTCACCTTTAAACTCTGGATTCATACCACTTAAGGTAAATTTAAGTCAGCCTAATGTCATGGTGGACCTTATGTTATCTGGCCCTTAAAACTTGCCCAAACAGCAATGTATCACTTTGAATTTAGATTAAGAATTGGAATATTTAAGGCAAGGTTTGAGTTTTACATATAAATATTTGCATGTTAGTTCTTAAGCAGACTCGACATCAGACCTTTTCAAGTTATAACCCCCAACTATTGGTACACTGCTTACACTTTTCATTCGGAAGGTCTTTTGGGTAGCCTAAGGCAATCTCAAGAAACCTAATGTAGCAATCAGTCACTCTTCCAAAGGCTCTATATGGCTCTATAGAGTTGGCCATTACTCTTTGCTAAAAATATGATTTTAAGTTTATATATCTGTCTCATCATTCTTGTCTACAGTTTGATGTTCAACTATTGATGACTTATTATGGGCTGAGCACTTTTTAGTTTCTAGTAGAGATGAGCGAGTTGATTCCCCAAAAATTCTGATTTTAATGAACCTATATTCCTTGTAAATTGTTTCAGGTAAATCACAGAGACATCAATGCGTAAAACTCCACTGAAGATTAGATGCGCAATCCAGTTCTCCTTTCAGAAGGACAAGATTACTCGGGGGCCCAGGATTATATGGATCTGAATGAGATTTGCAAACTAGTCCTCTTTCCAAAAGGAAAAGAGTACTATATGTCTCAAGAGAAAATTACTCTGGTTAGCTGAGTGGCCTGGGGGGGTGCTTTTCCTCATTAGGGAGACCAACAAGTCTGGATAAGGAGTTCCCTTTCTGGGAAAAATATGTGCAAATTTTAGTATCTTACATCGCAATCGGACACAAAACAAATTTCAAGAAATTTGCTTATCGCTAGTTTCCAGTCTTTTCATATTCAGAAAGCTATCTACCATCCTTTAGCCTTTTACAGTTTTAGAAGAAGATGGATGCATTGGAAACGTGGATGGTAGTGACCTAAGCAGTCTTGTTGTTGAGCTACCAAAGACAAGTTGAATACACTAGGAAATAATTACTTTTCAAGATTAGTATAATCTCATTTACTATCATAATACATTTCTGAAATCTCACAAAGGAAGTTGATCACTGAACATCCCATTGATGGAACACCCAATTGTTTAATCGCCCTGCAGCACTATTTCTGGTGAAATAGGTGAATGACACTGTTTCTATTGAAATCCATGTGTCGACCTTTTTAAGTTCAGATCTACTGGGTCCTCTGAAACAAGAAAGACTTTTTTTGTACCTGCTCTTCATAATAGATGAGGGTCTGAAATCCAGGATCTTCCTATATTAACTTAGTATTATAGTATATAAATTATATTTTTGAAAGCTCTCTAAAATAATCCTTCCAGCAGATTTGACCCACATAAACTTATTTCACTGATAAATAAGTGCTGAGGACCATTTTCACTATCATCAATATATCAGACATACGTAGAAGGTTTAGGCAAATGAATCATCAAGTGTCTACTGGGCGTTCCTACTTACGTGAAGTGTCCTCAGTTATTGGTGGTGACCTCTACCAACCCATAATAAAAATGTGATTAAAAAATTAAATGTTTTGTGATAAATAATGCTATTTATTTAATAAAACCTAGATTACATGAAGGTAATTTTGTTTCCAGCGTGCACAACTGTTTACTGATTCTTGGCTTTCATGGTAATTTCATAGGCTGTGTCATCTCCTATAAACAACCACTGGCAGACTATCCCTTTTTCCCTTTGTTTTTATAATAAACCCCTTTGGAGCCGAACATCTGCTCAGTAACTTTAAATCTGTATGGTTTAAAATAGATTGCAGCAGCTTTTGTAATAGCAAGGTTACAGACATCTTTCTATAGCGGTTCCAGACAGCATAATGACGGGATAAATATCCATATAGCTACTACTGTGGAAAAAAAGACCCATTGTGATTTACTTATTTGCTTTGTTACATCAGTATGTTGAAGGAGTATTCCATTCATTCCACAGAGTGTAGAACAAGACACCGTACTTTGTGTCTCCTTCTTTTATAATGGCATCTCTGGTTTCTAAACACAAAATACTAACCTTCTATTGTACTTAAGGATTTTTGTGCTGGAGTTCTGTGTCATTCGGTTAAGGAATAATAACATACTGGGTAGACATCGGAGACAAAATTATGTAACAAGCATTGTTGTACAGTCTTTATAGCATGAATGCTGTGTTTGTTAGGAATTTTTATATCTCAGCTATATCCAACAAATAAAAAAAACACAGCCAAGCTAAAGTCTATAGTGAAAAGCTGTTGGAATTACCGGCAGACAGATTTATAAGAACATATAAGAAAACGGTCATGTACTTGGTACCTGGAGAATAAGTGTGGAACATGGACGTGTATCAGCTTGTGAATGTATCTTGACAGACACAGTGATATATCAAACCTCTGCTTACTGCTAAAGATAAATTGGTGTCCTATAATGCTATCATTCATGTAACAGAACCCCTGTTATTGCCTGGACCAAAGACTGTAACCTGGTATAAACCCCCTGGATTAATTACTTCTATTTTGTTAAGTATCTCAATACCCATTGTGTTTTTTCATTGTGTCACGGGCAATGCCATTGTGTTGTTGATTGTGTCATAGGCAATGCCATTGTGTTGTTGATTGTGTCACAGGCAATGCCATTGTGTTGTTGATTGTGTCATAGGCAATGCCATTGTGTTTGTTGAATATATAGTTTTAGAGTTACAGAAATGTGTTAAAAAGTATATTGTTCTCTTGGAAACAATTAAGCTGAGACCACAATTAACTCCACTATCTCCCAAGCAGATGAATGGGTGTGTTTAAACTGTAAAACTGTAAATTATTGGCTGCTATATTTATGGCCTCAGTTCCCAACAAGGTCCACGTGGGTGGTAACCTTGTTGGAAAATGTGTATAAAAGGAATTGCTTGTGTGGTCATTAAAACAGTCCTGCTTAACCCTCAAACGTAGCCTCGTCTCGTTATTGAAGGGTACCGACTTCCAGCAAAATTACTAGCTCTTCTAAAAGCTCTCTACTTCTCCCTCTCTACAAGGATCCAGCGGATGGGATATTAGAAGTACTCTACAGCACAGTTTCTTGCCGGGAAATAGACGTTTCCGATGGCATACACCCTGCTCACAACCTGGTTAGCCGTTACAATTCAAATTACACTTTTTAGAAGTGGTTTAGAAGAGTGTTAAAAGCCTGGGGTGGAGAATATACTCAGGGGCAGGACAGGACACTTTCTTTGCCTATCACTTATAGAAAAATCCTGTCCTGAAGGTATCTAGTATGGTTAAAAATTTAAAGAGCATCTGTGAACAGGATCATCCAGGCATCATCAGGATCCTCTCGCCTGGATCCTTAAAATCCTAAGCTGCGGGGCACGCAAAACTAGATGTACTGCATTTAAAAGAGATATGGGGTGGTAGCCTTTCACTTGGCCCCATTTGGCAGGAACATGATATGAGCTTCCAGCATAGATGCCTGTAGCATTATATTGCAAACATTTGTCAGGTGAGGTGTTAATAGTGTTTTCTGGGATTCAATATTGATGGCCTGTACTATCTGACTCCCTGCAGGTGTTTGAAGAGGCCTCAATGCTCCAATGAGTGCCACAACCTCTACCTAGGCCAGTGATGTCATGTGCATTGGTGTAATGGTCTACTTGCAGCTCAGTCCCATTCAAGTGAATGGATCTGGGCAAAAATACCAAACACAGCCACAATATGACCCTGTGTTTGTAATGCTGTGGGGAATCCATAGGTCACGACCACCTCAGACAGCTGATTGGCAGGGGTACGAGGAGTTGAACCCCCACCTATCACATATTCATGACCTATCCTGATAGACCATTAATGTTGAACCCCTTTAAAACCCCTTTAGTATTTGATTACATTTCCTATAATAGCTAACCGGGAATCCATCCAGGCATTGCGGATGGGAGGGAATCAATTGCTGCCTTGGCCTCTTCTCTAGTTATTTGTGATAATAGCTTTCTTTCCCCTTCAGATAAGCGGGACAACTGAGATGGGTACAAGAAGTGTGGGATTCATATATTTCTCTCTCTCAATCTGAAACTTCGCCCCGCTCACGCCAGGTCTAAAATTGTGGGCGTATCATGGGCGGAGAAGGGGATGGGTTGCATGCGATTTTCTATGCCTGGTTTAAGCGTAGAAAATGGTCTAACTGTAAGACAGTTCTGAAGCTGTCTTAAATTTAGAACTAGTAGAGAAACGAGGTTCTGCGTCGGCGCGAAATCACTAGTGGAAGCGGTCTTATAAATGTATTCTTCTTTTAATTGATTAAAAGAAGAATACATTTATAAGACCGCTTCCACTAGTGATTTCGCGCTGACGCAGAACCTCTTTTCTCTACTACGAATTTCTTTTGGGGGACTGGACATCCCATCCAAGAGACTACAAAATCTGCGGCTGCAGTCCTGGTCTAAAGGTCTTATTTTCATTAAGTCTACAGTAGAGTTGTGCCTGCCGGAGCACAACCCTATAAGGTGAGTTTGGATATTTCTCACTTTGATATTCTTATCCGGTTGAACATACTACACTATTGTGCGCTCTCTCTCTCTTTTTCTGTTTCCCTGTTCTCGAGGGGAAATTATATTTGTCTGTGACTTAAATTTAGAACTGGTGTTGGATGCACCAAAGTTATGGAGAGACCTGCGCCTCTTCATCACATCAGCGGATCGTCCGCCAGCACAGGGCCTTTATTAAAACCAGCATCTAAAATACCGATCTTAGTGTACTTCTCAATGTTTCATACCAGGAACCCAGCTTTTTCTGGGAATCTACTCTTTAGAAGAACTAAACAAAGGAACTTTGCTTGGCTGCCTGAGAAGCCGTGGTAGAAGTACTATTTCTTTCTTTGAATGGTGCCGAGTATGCATGAGGACTATCATAAGCTAATCAACGTTCCTCTGATTTTCTGGAAAAAATATATGAAAATTAGCACATCTTGGATCTGCCGGTATCAGATCGGCTAAGGAAAACTAATTTAATGTCTTTCCCAGAAACCCAGAGTGACATTACCTGGTCTACAATACTCTGCACATGTACTACGCATACTAGACGCTCTCGGTAATGAGAAAGAGTACCCCCACCCAAAGTTGCATACAAGGCTTTCTCTCTCTCTCTCTTTCATTCAGAATTGATTCACTGTCTAGCTTTTCACAAGAGTAAAGGCCTCAACTTTCAGCCACTGTTCCTGTGGGCATAATATTCCTGTTTGGCCCGTATGCAAGTCTTTGAAGTCTTAACATTAAAGGATTATTTCCATTAGAGATGAGCGAAGTTTCGAAAAATTTGATTTAGCAGCTTCGCCAAGAAATTTGATTGGATACAAATTAATTTGTTACAAATTGCTATAAATATGGTATACCCAGCCCAATTTGCCTAATCATAATATTCCCACTTGGTGGCCCAATCTCAGTGTAAAAGCTTGGAACTTAAACCGCAGGGATAGTGCAAGGAGAGTGCTTGGAGATTTCAGGTAGAGTGTATCACTGTGTACATAAGTGTGCACTGCACAAAGTTTCATAGCTAATCCCTTCTGTTAGCTGTAGATTTACTGTGTCCTATTATTACAGGTTACCATCAGGTCTAATTTATCGCTGTGGACTTCCCTGTGCAGTGCACTAGGATTCAAGTAGTCAGCAGCAGTAAAGTGTGCACCATTATTCATAGCTAATCCCTTCTGTTAGCTGTAGATTTACTGTGTCCTATTATTACAGGTTACCGTCAGGTCTAATTTATCGCTGTGGACTTCCCTGTGCAGTCCACTAGGATTCAAGTAGTCAGCAGCAGTAAAGTGTGCACCATTATTCATAGCTAATCCCTTCTGTTAAACAAAAAGAAAAGCATACAGCACCCTTCAGTAAAGCAAAATAAATGCTAGCGCCCCTGCAGGAGCTCTGTCCAAATAGCTCCTTAGCGGAACAAAATAAAGAAATAAAGACAGTGCTAATAAAGTAATGGTGAAAAAGAGGTTCTTTTAATCTATATTGTGGCAGTCTAAACATATACTTTTTGTGTGTCAGTATTGCAGGTCAATGTTACTGTGCAGTGCACCTAAATGGAAGTAGCGGCAGGGTGGCAGCAGCGGCAGTAGCAAGGAATGTTGTGGCCCTATAATAGAGTGGAGAGGGTGGCAGCAGAAGCAGTGGCACTAACACTGACAATCGTGGCCCCATGACAAGATGGAGACGTGGCAGCAGTGGCAGTGACAGTAACGATAGTGGCCTCCTGACAAGGTGGGGATGGTGGCAGCAGTGGCAGTAAGATTGTGTTCACATCACTGTTTATTTTTTTGTTCATCTGATCTGTCAGAAGAACAAAAAAAAAATATTTGAAAAACTATGTATTTTGAGCATCCGTAAGGCCTCTATCACCCAGTCAGTATTTGGGCAGTATTTTGCATCAGTATTTGATCAGTATTTGTAAGTGATAAACAGGAGTGGGTCAAAAACAGAGATAAAATATAATTGAAACACTTGCATTTCTTCAGCGTTTTGGACCCACTCCTGCTTTTGGCTTACAAATACTGGCCAAATGCTGATCATGAGAAAGAGGCCTTTCCTTTTTTTCTTTTTTTTTCTTTTCCTGTAATTCTGATGGATCAGAAGAACAGAAAAATTAACGATGATGTGAACACGGCCAAATAGGGACAATAGTGACCCCACAACAGAGTGGAGAGGGTGTCAGCAGGATCGGTAGTAACAGTGAGAATAGTAGCTCCATGACACAGTCAGGAGGGGGATAGCAGCAGTGTCACTAATAGTGAGAATAGTGGCCCCATGACAGAGTGGGGAAGGAGGGGCAGCAGCAGTAGCATACAGCACAAGATGGTGGCAGATCATAGTAGTAGCAGAACCCAACAACAGCAGTGTGATAGCAAGACCCGGTGGTATACATACCCTTGTAAAAATTTAACTTGTCCATATCAGTAGGCTAAGAAGCCCCATTGTAAAAATGGCAGTAGAGGTGGCAGGCAGGTGGCGGCATTAGAATGGTGGCAGCAGCAAGTAGCCAGTAGTATTGGCCCATTTTGATGAATATTCCGGTGTGGCAGCACACTACAGTTTGATCATTAGTGGCAGTATGATCTAAGCTGTTGCATCTGGCACCATTGTCTGATCCACAACTGATTCATTTTAGCCTCTCAAAATTTTGGGAGTAAAGACGAGTTCTCTTAGGGGTAACTATTCCCCCCGTCGCACTGAACATGAGCTATGATGTCACACTACTGACCTGGCAAGAAAGCATGCCCATGGCAAACTCGACCAGTTGCAGCCACACTTCAAGTTTGCATGCCCAGTAGTCCAGGGGATCTTGAATCATGGGTGACAAGGTGCAGTCCAAGTATGCCAACACCTGTTTGTTGAGGTCCTGCTGCAAAGTGCTCATCAGAGACCCCAGACTTAAGTTGCTGCTTATGGAGCTAGTGCTGCTCCTGCCCCCCCCCCCCCCCCCTCTAGTCATGGCAAAGGAGTGTCAGCACAAAGGGTCCCTCCAGTCAGACCTTCCTGAGGACGGAAAGTGGCATCTGAGTTTAATATTAAAGTGTACAATAAAAAATATCTTTAATCAAGATAGTGGCGGTTGGCTCTTCAAGCTCAAATGGATGAGGTAAGCATGATTTTAATTTTTTAGCCCATTTCAGTGAAAAACAATGTGTTATCACGAATCACAAGGAAATTCGGTTTTGCTGTGATTGTGGACTTTGATTTGCTCAACACTAGCAGCGACCAATCAACTACACAGCAGGTCTCTGCAACATGTGCTCCTACCCGACTGTCATCATTGGTAGTTTCATGCCTAAAGGAGCCCACAGCGGACCTCTCCTCCAAATTTGGGCTGACCTGTAACTGCTGACTGTCCTCAGGGGCTACCATTACTTGGCTAACAGACAGAGTAACAAAAGCAAGAGGCAGGTTCAGGACAGGTGAGGGCACAGAGGCAATTCCTGGGCCATGCCAACTAAGCGTGGTGTCAGAGGAACCCACCGACTCCTGACAGTGTGTATCTGTTGGCACTTGAGATGATGTTGAAGAGCAAGTTAACCATTCCAGTACAGCTGGATTAATGGACAAAAAAACTACTGCTGGAAAACAGTAGCAGCTCTGGCCTGTTGCTGCAGCTACTTCCACCCCCTCTTCTTCCGCTGCTGCTTGTGCCAGCTATAGCAACATTTTTGCCATTTCCTGTTCCTTTGGAGCGCCCAGACAACTGTCTGTTGGCCATAGAGTATAATAACTGTATCATTAGCAGAAGGGATTAGATATGATAAATTTCTCTCTACTGCACAGTTAAGCACAGGACGATAAATTACCCTTGCCCGTTATACGGACTTAATGTAGCGCTACAGCTAACAAAATGGATTAGCTATGATAAATTTGACTCCACTGCACACTTATGTACAGGACGAAAAATTACACCTGTTCGTAATACGGACGCAACATAATGCTACAGCTAACAGAAGGGATTAGCTATGAATGTCGATGCACTGCACAGTGATGCACACAGCAATATATGACACCTGCCTTTAATACTGAGGCACACTAACCGTATCACTAAAATAACAGATTAAAGGGAACCTGTCACCGGAATTTTGTGTATAGAGCTGAGGCCATGGGCTGCTAGATGACCGCTGGCACATCTGCAATATCCAGTCCCCATAGCTCTGTGTGCTTTTATTGTGTAAAAAAAAAACGATTTGATACATATGCAAATTAACCTGAGATGAGTCCTGTACGTGAGAGGAGTCAGGGACAGGACTCATCTCAGGTTAATTTGCATATGTATCAAATCGTTTTTTTTTACACAATAAAAGCACACAGAGCTATGGGGACTGGATATTGCGGATGTGCTAGCGGCCATCTAGCAGCCCATGTCCTCACCTCTATACACAAAATCCCGGTGACAGGTTCCCTTTAACGTCAATGTTGGCTCACTAGAACGTGACGCACACAGCGATATACAGTATTACACCTGCATTTAATTCTGATGCACACTAACTAGATCACTAAAATAAAAGATTAACTCTGAATGTCGGTGCACTAGAATGTGATATACATGGTGATACACTCTCCCTACAGTCTCCTTGCACTTTTTTTTACAGTCTCCCTGCACTCTTCTTCTCCAATATTGTTCTTTCAAACAGTTTTCAGCCACACTGTCCTTAGTGGATGAGCACTTCTCACGTCTTTCCCTATGCTCAGCTTACAGGACAATGGCGGAGACCGCGCAGGATGAGGCTTTTGTAGTGCTGTGACATCACAGGGGATGATTACCTGCGGATTGGATAGCTGCACAGCATTATGGGTTATCTCATGTTCCTGGGATTCTTACTTTGACTTTGTAACTCATGCAGGCGCCATTTTAGGAAAACTTGATTTGTTACCACAAAGTTTGAGTAAATTCTGCTTTGTTGCAAATCAAAGTTTTCAATCATCCAAATTTCGCATTACATAGAAACATAGAATGTGTCGGCAGATAAGAGCCATTTGGCCCATCTAGTCTGCCCAATATACTGAATACTATGGATAGCCCCTGGCCCTATCTTATATGAAGGATGGCCTTATGCCTATCCCATGCATGCTTAAACTCCTTCACTGTATTTGCAGCTACCACTTCTGCAGGAAGGCTATTCCATGCATCCACTACTCTCTCAGTAAAGTAATACTTCCTTATATTACTATTAAACCTTTGCCCCTCTAATTTAAAACTATGTCCTCTTGTAGCAGTTTTTCTTCTTTTAAATATTCTCTCCTCTTTTACCTTGTTTTGCTTCACTCAACACTAATTCCCATCTCAGACATTAATGGCATGTTGCTAGAATATGCTATCAATGTCGGACAGTTGCAGGTCCCACTTATTGTGCAACGTACTTTCCATTCACATTCATGGTAAACGCTATCTTCACTTTGGGCACCCCGTTCTGGAGGTAGGAGCGGATCCAATAGATTAGATCTACTTCACATTAATGACATATCCTAGCTGTCAATGTCTGAGATCGGCCAACACTTTTAAGTAGATCTTTGAGTTTATGCCTTGTATTACTGTGCAATCTGAAAAAAATAGAATTAACACAACTTTGGTGCATTCAAAAATTACTAAACTATGATAAAGATATATACAAAAAATAGCATACTGAGAAAAGTAGACAACAGTCACCAAAGCTGTGAACAAATAAGCAAGCTTCTCATTGACCAGTTCTCAACGAGGCACCTAGCCAACGCTCATATGATACAAAGAGATGTGGAAGTCGCGATATACATCTTACCCTGATGATGTCTTCAATGGTTGTAAGCTCTTTTTTACATATCTAGATGATTTCTAGGCTCCTGGTCCCTTCTAAATGTCTTCAGAGTGCAGTATGCATGCACAGTTAATTCAGCCTTCAGGAATGCGGCCAACCAACCAACTACATTACAAGGAATTTAGGAGGGAAGATTCACTAAATTCCTTGCTATACATGCCTTAAGGTGGGTTTACACAGACCGAGCTTAGAGCCAATTGTTGAGAAGGAACGCTCGTGCATTTACATAAAGCGATCTCCTTCACGGTTTGAAAACGAGGGATCGGTATTACAACCGCTCTTCTCCATACAGCTGGATTGTTTCTGGGCAGCAGAACACTGTTTAGACAGCATGATCTGCTGCCCAGAAATATCAAATTCTATGCCTACACGAATGACAGGATCACCAAGCATTTCGCTCATTCATCGGGTGATCGGAGGCACATTAAGATTGGGCAGGAACATTCATTCCCACTAATCTGCCCGAATATTGGTCAGTGTAAATCCACCTTTAGTCTCTTTAGATGAATTTGTAGCTCAACAGCCCAATAAGACATCATGTCCAGGTTTTAAGATGCAAATGATGTATAGAAATATTAAGAACAACAGATGAGTGAAGGCATAGCCGAATCTATCAAAGATATTACAACTAGATAAAAAGTGAGTATAATATAGTCCAACCTCTGGAAGAGGTATATAATAAAAGGAGGTTCTCAGAAGGAAGGTATACCCTCCAAGTATTCACCAAATCCATATAATCTGGTGGCAGTTTAATTTTATGCAATATCTGAAAAGAACAGACTGTCTTGTGAATTCCATAAATGTTCTAGAGTAATATTTAGATCCAGAACAACTAGCATAATGCCCTACAAAAATAGTTTCTGTAAGTTTACGGTGGTGATAATCCACTTGCCCAGAGTAAGGGATATACATGAAGGCCGAGGCTTATTAGTGTTACCAAAATAGCATTCTCCAAATTTCAATCTGCCTTCTGCATCAGCAAGTACTCTACTCTATGTCTAATATGGCGCAAATCTGCTATGGTTTTTCTAGGAATACAGAGTTTCCTGTTTGTCCCTGCTTTCCTCCATTATCCTCCTCCAATAAAAGGAGTTTCATTTTTTACATGTTTTTCATTCAATAAAGCACATCCTTGACTGACAAAAAGTTTTTAGGAACATCTAAATGGTGTGTTGTCAGTAACGGCTGTTAGAAATATCCTGGTCTTTTTCAACGTGAGATGTTTTTTTGAAAGTGCCTGCACTAGCTGATGAGTATCAGAACACTATGCAGAGGAATCACTTCTTAAGCTGGTTTTCTCCAGAGGAGTGAAAAAAAAGAAAGCATATTATGAGATACTGAGCTGAGATAAGCCGGCTATGACTGAGATCCTCTATTCAATTTGTTACATCCCGTTGAGAGTAAGTACGAAAATCTGTTCAAAAATTGAAAAAGCGAAATAACTGAAGTAAAAAGAAATATATGTATTGATAGGCAGAGAATAAAAATGGAGAATAAAACAATGGATATATAGATTATAGATACATAGATGAGGGATGGCCAACCTGAGGCTCCCCAGCTGTTTCAAAACTATAACTCCCAGTGTGTCCACATTGCCTACAGCTATCAGTTTATAGCAGGGCATGGTGGAAATTGTAGTATTACAATAGCTGGAGAGTCACAGGTTGGCCATTCCTGATATAGATAGACAGACAGACACAGATATTGGGGGTAATTTATTAAGAATAGAGTCTTGATAAACCCTGCGCTGGCGGTGGATCGCCAAAGTTATGTAGAGGCGTAGGCCTCTACATCACTTTGACGCATCCACTTCCAGTTTAAATCTATGCCACCTTCCTTGCTGGCGTAGATTTAGAACATTTTCTACGCGTAAAACAGGAGTAGAATATGATAAATGAGATGGGCCTGGCGGCTTGCCCCCTCCCTCGCCATGCCCCCTTTTTTAGACCTGGAGTGAGCGGGGAAAAGCTGCAGATTGCAGTTCAAATAACATTTGTTCCGCAATCTACAGCAGATATACGCCAGAAAACTGGCATATATCATTTGTAAATGACCCCCAATATGTAGAAGTACCATATTTTTTGCTTTATAAGAGATACTTCCCCCCACCCAAAAAAAAGTAGGGGGAAAATGGCAGTGCGTCTTATTAAGCAAATACTAATGAGCGCTTCTATTATGGAAGCGCTCACTAGTATGCATAAGGTGTCAGGAGCAGGAAAGAAACGCTGCAAGCCCTGGTCTTCTTGCTATGGCCCTCGCTCCACTGTCCTGACCCCGTACAGCATCAAAACTTAGTGCGCACACTATAACCTGATGCTGCACGCAGTTATGTGACGATGCAGCGCGGGCCAGAGAAGACAGGGGAGTGCAACGTCGGACCCGCAGTGGAGCTGCGGCACAGGAGAGGTAAGAGAAGTTTTTTATTTTAGTCTGATGGGGGTCTGAAAGAAAAGGTCTGATCTGAGGTCTGATGGGGGTCTAAAAGAAAAGGGCTGACCTGAGGTCTGATGGGGGTCTAAAAGAAAAGATCTGATCTGAGGTCTGATGGGGGTCTAAAAGAAAAGATCTGATCTGAGGTCTGATTGGGGCCTAAAAGAAAAGGTCTGATCTGAGGTCTGATGGGGGTCTAAAAGAAAAGATCTGATCTGAGGTCTGATGGGGGTCTAAAAGAAAAGGTCTGATCTGAGGTCTGATAGGGGAATAAAAGAAAAGGGCTGATCTGAGGTCTGATGGGGTCTGAAAGAAAAGGGCTGTTCTGAGGTCTGTTGGGGGTCTGACATGGAGAACTGATGGGGTCTGACATGGAGGGGTGATGGGGTTCTGACATGGAGGGCTGATATGGGGGTCTGATGTGATATCCTGATATTTATAAGGGCTTGATCTGAGGATCTGAAAAGGCGGTCTGATGAAAAATCTTTTTTTCTTATTTTACTCCTCTAAAATCTGGGGTGCAACTTATCATCTGGTGTGTCTTATAAGGCGAAAAATATGGTATATGTTTATTATAAATTTACAAGCATATTTGGAGTTACCTATTTTACCTTTATTCAAATTACTCCATACAAATAATAAAGCAAAAACAGAATTACAAAAAAAAATACACACACTCAACAACACCCCAGAAATTTTCATTTTTTTACCCAACCAACAAAAAAACTAATTCTAAATAAATAATTCTATATAATTTGTAAAGTTTGCACATGGTCTGAGGGCCAAAGTCTAATAATAATCTACCATTCTAGATCTTGATGTCCTATTGCATGTTCCCAGATATCGTTACCAAGAAAGTCTATCTCCTAATGTTCAAAATATGGGTTTTATTGGAATTCTGGCAGACAGAGCCAAAACACTTGAATAGTATTGGTCTCAAAATCACCACATATTTTACAAGTTTGCTCAGTCTAAAATGCACTTGCCTTAATCACTTAGATAGCACTGACATATTCCTTGGCGCTTTACAGACATTATAATCACACTGTCAACAATGGAGCTCACAATCTAAGTCCCCTATCAGTATTTTTTTTTAGAGTGTGGGAGGAAACCAGAGTACCGGGGAGAACATACAAACTCCATGCAGATGTTGTCCTTGGTCAGATTTGAACCTAGGACCCCAGCACTGCTGGCTTACATTTAGAAGCAGCGGTGGATCTGCTGAAGTTATAAAGAAGCCGGCGCCTCTACATAACTTCAGCGGCTCCACCGGCAGCACATGGACTTATTAAGACCAGTGTATAAAACGCTGGTCTAAATAAATGTGCCCCTAAGCTGCTAGATTTCTGGAGAAAGGTCATTGATCCACAAGTTATTCTCATTGCCAGATTGAAGTCAGGAAGGAAGTTTATATTTCCCTGGGTCAACATTTCAGGATATCAGCCTGAAATACATGGATGTCTTTTTTCAAATTTACACACTACATTAATATACTCAAACCATGTACTATACACTGCTTAAATCAACTTGCATTTTAGCTTAAAGGGGTTTTCTGGGATTTAAATATTAATGCCTTAGGAAAGCTCCCTCCTCTGATCAGCTATTTGAAGAGGCCATAGAGCAGAGTTGAGCACTGTGCCCACTTCTTTGAACCTGTGACATCACCTTCACCGGTACATGGTCTTTCAGCAGCTCAGTCACATTCAAGTAAATGAGATTGAGCTGCAATACCAGGCACGCTGCTATGCAGCGTAATGCACTTTTCCTGTGTACAACTGATTGATTGGGGTGACAGGAGTTGATCCCCACTCAACTGTTATTGCTGACATATCCTAAGGATAAATCATTCATAAAAATATCAGACCTTCACCGACCAAACATTGATGGCTTAGCTTAAGCATTGACCATGAATGTTCCAATCTCTAAGAACTCTTTTAAAGATACCTGAAAAACTAATCACAATATAGTACCATGCCTACATTTTGGTAAATTTCATCTTGTAATTGTGACTTGTAATAAATAACTTATATCATGTTATCCCTGCTGAATTACAGGTCTTCAAATTCTATTCAGAATTTCATTACAAATGTATAGATTTTCACTGTGTGCTCCTCATATCATTTCTATGTAGATAAAACAGTAATAGTATGATTTAATTTATAAAAGAGATGGGAAAAGGAGGGCTAGAATCTTTTTCTCCATTACTAGAGATGAGCAAATTTTCCAAAATTTGTTTCAGGGTTTGATTAGATCAAATCAGCCATCGGATTCAACTTGGTCTGAAATTTTTTTATTCTAATCGACAATGCCTCAATTGCCCTGAAATGTCACGTAGACACTTTCAGGTTTCCTAGGATTATATCCAATAGTCCAGTTCATGACCTTTACCTCCAAACGAATAAGAGATCAGTAGTAACACAGAATAAAACATACATCTTCATAGCTTTGGTGAAAAAGTTCCCTTGGACCCTGTTATGGTAGATCTCTACAGGGCAGGGTAAGAAACTTGTTGATAACTTACATTTCCACAGTTTTGGTCTTTGCAAACAAGTTACTATTGATCCCTTATGTTAAAATGAGTGCTCCTGTAGATTAGAGATCCTGTAATTTCTCCACTTCCAAATATGACAGATGGTATTAGTCCAAATACACAACCAAATTATAGAGCTTTAACCCGATGGATAAGTTTACACTCCTGACACATTTCAGTGGTGCACAAAAGTGTAGAGCCACATGCTTCTTTCAAGCAATTGGTTAAAGAATACTGGAGTAAATTATATTTTTTTCCATTTTGGGATCTTGATTAGACTTGACCATGTTCCAATTTGGCAGATCTTATTTTGTCGACAAAACCACAAATCTGTAGATACAGTGGTGGATAGAGTCTGACATGATTTTGTTATCATTAACAAAACCCTGCTGTCTAAGCGTTATGGTAGTGCCACACACTGAGAGGGAGATATCAGGTTTAGGTAAGTTAGTAGATGGATAAAACACAAGTAGGTCAGGTTTTGAAAGTTTCAGTTTTAGATGAAGACAGGACATGATGTTAGAGACCACCAGAAAGACATTCACTGGTGTTCTGAAATACTGCAGGGGTGATATCACGGATTGTAGAGTATGGCTGGATGTCATCGGCATAGAGATAGTAATGAAAACCAGATCTGCTCATAATATGTCCAAAGGGCCTGTATAGAGAGAAAAGAGGAAGTACACAGGACGGAACCCTGAGGAACCCCAACAGCATGAAGGAGTGGAGGGGAAGAAGAATAGATAGAGAGAAAAAGTCACATGTCTAGCAGAATAGTCAGCAGTAGCACATAGAACAAAATCCAAGAAAGGAATGGTGGATTCTTCAACTTAATGGGTAAAGAATATTCTTGATGGGTAAAGAATATTGGGACCTCCTTCTAAAGTATTGTAAAATTTAAATTTTACTATAACAATTGAAAACTCCAAATAGAGTCATATTATGTGCTGGCAGATCATGAAGGGTTAAGTGTCAGGTCTCATTTTTAGGATAATAAGTGTTACCCCATGTGGTATCAATGAAGTTGTCTCTTTCAAACCCTTCATATAACATATGAGCTCTCTGGCTATAATACATGATTCCAGGCTCCTTAGAGTCTATTCTACATGATGGAGATAAACTTTCATTATTTCGTATCATGGACCCTAGGGAAACCTGGTCGGGGATCTCTTTTCACCCCTCCAGACTCTCTGTCACTTTTTTTATGCCATCTTCATACTATGGTTTCTTCCTCTCCCAACCTCCCTGATAACGTTCAGGGAAATGGCCACATCTATCTATAAGTGTTTTCACCCCTTTGATGTGCACCCTGGTACACCCAGGTGTCAATACATACACTAATGATGTATGTCCTTATGCCTCCTTAGATCTCATAGTCTGTCGCTATGTGCAATTATTTTGGTTACCGTATGTATTTGGCTATTCCTGTATATCTAGTACCCAGGTCCATTAGGCACCATGACCCGATTTTGGATATATGGTTACTATGACAATTTGCGCTGGCCATTTTCTTTTGCTCAGTAGATCTAAATTATACAGGACCTGCGATGCCTGCAGTCCTCTGGTCTATCACTAACGCCCCCGCCCTCTGAGATAAATAAATTAACTGAGAATTGCATATAGAGCCAAGCCAAGGCTTAATATAACTACTCGACCATACTCATGTCAATAAGATGAGATGCTAAATATCCCCCAAACATATCAACACACTGTGTCCGCACTATGTTAAAATTTCAGCGACTTTTAGGTTTGCAGGACCTGCTGAGGAAGTGCTGCTCTGTCCCTTAGGTAACGATCCCTCCCCTCGTCACGCATTGGCTGATGTATGTATGATGCAAGGACTGGAGGCCAAGCATTTTAGCCGGCCCCTCCCTCTGCTTTCTACTGGCTAACTGCGTTGCTGAGCCCCCTGACTGGGTGGTACTCTGTGCTTAAATAAATCACGATTTTGCTGCTAAATCACTAAAACTATATTGACCCCGACTAGCTAATGTTATCTGTATTGAGACCTGACACTTCAGGCTACTTTCACACTAGCGTTTTTTGCGGATCCGTCATGGATCTGCAAAAATGCTTCCTTTACAATAATACAACCGCATGCATCTGTCATGAACGTATCCGGTTGTATTCTATAACCATTGAAAGTCAATAGGGGATGGATCCGTTTTCTACTGTGTCAGAGAAAACGTATCCGTCCCCAGTGACTTACATTCTGTTTCAGGACTGATCCATCTTGCTCCGCACCACATGGCGAACAAAAAAACGCTGCAGGCAGCGTTTTGGTGTCCGCCTCCAGAGCGGAATGGTGACTGAAAGGAGGCAAACTGATGCATTCTGAGCGGATCCTTTTCCATTCAGAATACTTTAGGGCAAAACTGATCCGCTTGGACCGCTTGTGAGAGCCCATGACGGATCTCAGAAACGGTTAGCCAAAAAACGCTAGTGTGAAAGTAGCCTTACCCTTCATTATTTGCCAGCACAAAATGTGACTCTATTTGGAGAATTTAAATACTATAGTAAAAGTTAAGTTTTACAACACTTTAGAAGGAGGTCCCAGTTGTTGTCTACAATACCCTCTACTCCCTGGGCTATTCACTGACATTCGAACACTTTATTAGTCAATTACGTTTTGATGCGTAAAGAACAGGTTATAAACTTAGAATCATTATCATTTAGATCAGATATAAATGTAGATGCTAATATTGATGACCCCATACACACAATTAGGAGGTTATCGATATACTGGTCTTTCCAAACCAAAGGACTGGTTAGACTGTAAACTCCCCAGCTCCACATGTAGATATTAGCTAAAGAGCACAAGAAGGACATCCCCATGGGGCACCCTTGATTATGTAGGTAGAAAAAAAATATTAAACATAAAGCAAATTATGTCAACAAAAATTACATAACCATAACAATATGTTCCCAAAACCCAGGGTAGTCTGTTAACCTTTGAGGACCATAAGATTACTGTTATCAATATAAAAATAATTATATATTTTTTCCATTTTAGAATGTATTTGAACAATAAATAAAACCATTTCCACACTTGTGTCATTTTTGGGGGAGGAGTTATGACACGGGACAAATGTGACTATTTAGGTCACTTTTAATGGAAGGCCAAAAGAAGCAGAAATTTTTTCTTACAGCAACTGAAGTTTGTACACTTCAGTTGCTGTAACTAAGCCATTTCATGAAATTACTGGCATAAAAGCTAGATCCATTTGTTGATAAGAACTAATATTTTAACTAAAATAAATAAATAAAAGTATTTTAAGTTCTTAATCAGATGATACGGGGAATTAAAAACATGGGACAAATATGTCCCTTGGTCCTCACTGAGATCTTCAGCCGAAGATCTAATGGCTAGCCTAGGTAGCATAGATGCATACAAAGCTGTTAAATTAAAAGCTAGCTACATATACTCTTGTTGCCTTTTTATCCTATCCATCATCTTCAAAAACTCAGTGGTATCTTTAGTATACTCAGGTATTTATTTAAAGGGCATCTGTCAGCAGATTTGTATGTACGAAACTGGCTGACCTGTTTCATGTGCGCTTGTCACAAATGAGCATAATATATGCAAATGAGCCTCTAGGAGCATCGGGGGCATTGACGTTCCACCTAGAGGCTCTGCTCTCTCTGCAACTGCCGCGCCTCCAACACCTTGATTGACGGGACTAGGTGTGATCACATTTACTCTGTTTGGCCCTGTCAATCAAAGCAGAGCACTCGGCATTTGCAGAGAGAGCAGAGCCTCTAGGTGCAATCACAACACCCCTGTTGCTCCTAGAGGCTCATTTGCATATATTAAAACATCCTTTTTCTCAGCAATGCGGGCACATATAAACATGGGACCAACACAGATGTCTTCAGCTGCCAAGAGCACATGTAACAGGTCAGCCAGTGTCATAGGTACAAAGCTCCTGACAGATGCCCTTTAACAATCCGTTGTAAATAGCCATCAAGCCAAACACACAGACTTTCAGTAAGTCACTAGCAATAATTGGTTGTAGTGGAGGTGCACATGATAGATAGAGGTAACTGAATATTGTTGAAGCATACCTTCTACTTGCCTTATAGAAATAACCCCTAAAGCAAACCCTTCATCAAAGGCATTCTTATATTTAAACCAAGCTAGTTCGGCCGGATCACGCTCACTAAGGATACTTTCACATTAGCGTTTTAGTTTTCCAGTTTTGATATCTGTCATGGGGGCTCAATACCGGAAAAAAAACACTTCAACTTTTTTCCCCAATCATTGTCAATGGGGACAAAACTGAACTGTCAAAATCACAGAACAAAGTGGTCTAAAAGGCAAAAGATGCTCAAAACCCCTACTGGACCACATGTGCCACAAATACATCCTACACAGGTCCTAAAAGCAGAAAATGTTCAACACCCCATATGCTGTAGCGCATTACTAATTGGGGGAGCAAATCCTGCACATGTGATCCGTTGCCAACAGCAATCCCTAGCAAAAATTGCATACAATGGAAGATGCCCACAATGGACCACATGTAAGACAAATGTGCGGATGTGGCTATAAGAAACAGAAAAATACTGAAAATTGTGCACTACAATGATAAATGCAATTGATAATATATGGCTAAACCTTCACACTGATATTAAAATGAGACTTTTGCCAATATATACTTATATGAAGAACATACCAGAGCCTGTGCACCACGTCAAGGTCTCATTGTAATATTAGTGTGAGGGTTTAGCCATATATTGTCAATTGCATTTACCATTGTAGTGCACTATTTTCAGTGATTTTCTGACAAATGCTCCAAAATGCATTAAGTTCCGTTTAGTTGCGTTCCCATACCGGAGAGCAAACTGCAACATGTTGTAGTTTGCTTTCCGTCCTGGGATGCTGAACAAGACGGATATGGCATGACCCCCAATGCAAGTCAATGGTGACGGATCTGTTTTCTCTGCCACAATAGAAAATGGCTTTCAATGGAGTTCATGGCGGATCCGTCTTGGCTATAGAAGACATAATACAACCAGATCTATTCATAACAGATGCAGGCAGTAGTATTATCAGTAACGGACCCAGTAAAAACGCTAGTGTGAAAGTAGCCTAAGAGAGTTAATAACTACACTCTCATATAATGACCGATCTAAAATAACAACAACCATAGGTAGCTTGAGAAGTAAATCAGCAGAGGGGTGAGCTGTACTGTTTTTCATTTATTTCTGCACTTTAACAATTTAGTCATACAGTGTAATGTTCATTTGTTTCAGGACCATCTTTATTTTATTCCTCAAAAATGTTTGCAGTGTCTTTTCTCTTTTTTGTCCATTGAAGCCTTCTAGATATATTAGTCTTCATTAGTAAAATACTTTCCTCTTGTTCACATCTGCATCATCTTTCTGGAAGTGTAACACTCTGCATACTAATTTTGTCATGTATACCTGACTTTCATAGCATGCTTCATTCAGCACAAAAACGACAAGTTCTCAGTGAGAATAAATTACAGGAGACGGTTATTGCAGCACATGCTGAAATTAGGTTCTCAATTCTCCCGTGAATAAATTATAGAGATCATGTAAATTCATGTAGAAATACTTATGGATCCCATTATTATTATTATTAACAAGGATCATGTTAGAATTATAGTAGGTAAAACTCTTGTTCCTTAGACAATACAAAATCATTAGGCAAATTTCTCAGTGTATATGCTGCAAAGGTTTCCTTGGTGGCCTCTAGACCTTGATTCTCAGGCTTGGCCTTGAATACCACAATGCGCTAGGAGTTCTAAGCACCATTTTACAGATGTGAAGACGTAATGCTTCCATTAACCCAGCTGTAGAACAGTGAACTCACTCTGTGAGTCATATATTCCCGAGAATAGTCTTTAAAGAGGACCTTTCATCGGTCCAAACATTGTGAACTAAGTATCATGATATATAGAGCGGCGCCCAGGGATCTCACTGCACTGACTATTATCCCTGAGCGCCGCTCCGTTCTCCTGCTATACCCTCCGGTATCTTTGGTCACTTGGTTATAGTAGGCGGAGACTTGGGGGGCTTGGTTATAGTAGGAGGAGACTGCCCTTGTTCTCCTGGCTGTGAGCTCTGTGCTGCAATTGGCCAGCGCTACAGCCTGGGAGAAGGAGACGCCCAGGAGAACAAGGGCAGTCTCTGCCTACTATAACCAAGTGACCTAACATACCGTTGGGCATAGCAGGAGAACGGAGTGGCGCCCATGGATAATAGTAAGTGCAGTGAGATCCCTGGGCGCCGCTGTACATATCATGACACTTAGTTCACAATGTTTGGACCGATGAAAGGTCCTCTTTAACACTGAGCCCTGGTCATCAAAGTCTGACAAAGTTGATTTTTCCTGACTTCTGTGTACCTCATAAGCAAACCAAACCAACCAACACTTGATATAGAGTGTCCAGGTGTGCACCAGATTCATCATCCAGCATGAGCAAGTGTGATAAGTCTGGTGCATTTCTACACACTATCTCTAAATTGATACCATTTACAAGATTAGTAAATCTGCTGCATTATATGTCTCATTTTGACTTCTTAGCAACTAGAGATGAGAGAATCGAATCCCATGAAGTGGAATTCAATCCGAATTTCAGGATAAATTTGATTCACCTCAAAGCCGAATTTCCTCATGCTTCGTGTTAGCGAATTGATTTAACCTGAAATAGTGTAAAAAAAAAAACGGGCGCGAAACGGGCTGCCAGCCGCCATCTTGATTATAGATCTCGTCCGAAATCTCATGCGTGGTGCGGGCCGCACGAGTTTTCGAGCCAGATCTTCAAGCAAGATAGCGTCTGGCCCATCGCGAGCAAATGGAGGAGGTAAGTTTGATTTATTTATTTTTTGTATGTTAATTTTACACCGTTTTTACACTCAGATGCCACGATCATGTATGAACTTTACAAAAATTTGCTCGTCTCTATTAGCAACTGCAGCTATATCATTAGGGGTTGTTCAAGTTATAATCCTGTCCCTGCAATCTAACAGGAGCAGGTGATTCCCCAGCTGTCAGATATGAGAAATTAGCAAGAGAAGATAAAAGTGGTTTATCAATGCTTCTGTCTTCTCTTTTCCAGGCTACAGTTAATGCTCTGATGCTCTCCTTTGCCCTGCGCTGAATCTCACGGGGCAAAGGCACTTTGTGGAGTTCTGGTGACGTACTGGGCTCTGCTCTGGGCTGCCAGACGGAGGCTACCGCCCAGCAGTGAGCCCGGTGACGTCACCGGCGACGTCACCGGCAGTGATGGGCGGGCTTTAGCGCTGCCCTAGCCTATAAAACGGCTAGGGCAGCGCTAAAGCCCACCCATCAGAGCCGGAGACGTCACCGAACAAACTGCTGCCCGGCAGTGTGTTGTAGTAAATAAAAGAGCCCTCGACCCGCGCGATCCTGCGCAGGGCAAGGGAGAGCATCGAGCATGAACTTCTCCAATGCTCAAGTCAGGGGGGCTGCAGTGCCTGGGTGAAATTACGGGTATGTTCGGGTTCAGCTCTGAACCTGGAAAAACCTTTTAATATCTATTCTTTCTTCTGTCAAGCTTTCAAAATGGCTGCCATAAACAAGCAAAAAAAATCTCAATATCTTCGTAGGTATGTAATTTTTTTTTTTATTATCTTAGGTTTTGAGTCTGTCTCTGTTATAGATGAGCAGGCACCTTAAAATTTGATTCTGCCAAATCAGTGCAAATCGATTCTACCCAAATCGAAACACTCTGAGGTCTCCTATGACATATTTGTTCTGTCTTGTCTTTCACTTTTTTTTAAACAAATTTTAGTACATTTTCTCTCTCTCTTTCTCTCTCAGGATTCTGCCAAATTGAATCATCAAAAATGCTGATTCAGATGCAACTCACATTTTTACAATATTCAGGTCCAGTTCAATTAGTTTTGAATCAATTTGCTCATGTCTAGTCCCCGTCCTAGTGTCAATCAAAAAAATTAGTGTCTCCATTTTTCGAAATGCTGAATTTCTGGCAAAGTTTAGTTGGACAGAAGTATTCATCCTGCAACCTCAGCCTTTTCCATTATTTTTGTTCCACGATCGTCCGAGACAGGTTCTCTGTAGCAGAGCAAATAAAAAACTAATACAATAGATTGCTAATATGATATGATGGGAAATTGCTTTCATGTCCACATCAAAATCATTTCTCTCTTCAATTCTGCCCAAGGCTAATAGAATTGTGTTGTCTGCCTTTTCTAGATTTGTTAGCAGCTAGCAGGAAAATCTTTCATGCCTTTAACATGCTGCTCCTATTAAACTTCGAAACAGACTTTTTCCATCTGCTTATCAGTTTTCTTTAAAAAAATAAATATATAAAGAAAGCAAAGGAAGAAAAACCCAAGGAGCATTAAATGTGCCTTGGAATTCATATCTATATAAGGGATTAAGTTAAAGGTTATGGACCCGGAATTGTATTTTTTTCTTCTCTATTATTGAATAGTCCTTTGTCATTTTCACAGCATAACAGATCCCTGAGTCTGATGAATCTATCTAGCTGCATCCAGTTGGAAAAGTTTTAATATGTTACTGAAGCACGGACAGAGTTTTTGCTATAATTAATTACTGCAATTTTTGTATAATTAAAGCAAAGTTCATCATGATATAAAATGAGCATAGAAAGATGAGTAACCTCATAAAGACACAGCATTACTTATCTTCTACTGATCCTATATTATAGTTCATATGATCCAAAGTAGTGCACTTCATACTTCTGTAGGCAGCAACCAACAAGATTGTTGATGGACACATTCATGAAAGGTTGCCTCATAGAGATGAGTTTGTTCATTCATGAGATTTGAAATTGTTAAAAATTTCCCCCAAAAATTAAAATTTAGTTGTATTAAAAACATTTGAGATTCATATAGACCTAGTGGTTAAAAATGGTGACCACCATTTTACAGGGAGAAGAAATTTGCTCCTCTCTGTTGCCTCACGAAGGCATCCCCACCTTTGAAAACAGCTGGCCAGTTGGCTGCTGCTGGTCTGGTTAAAATTATAGACTGGGGACAGGGGTTGGCAGGACATGAGTCCCAGATGGTGGATTCATGTTCAAGGTGGGCAACTTAAATAAAGTGGTGGGGAAGAAGCCAAGCTACATGTCACCGCCAGTTCTGTGAGAAGGTCTGGCAGACATTCTTCTCTACCTCTTGTATGACGTTCTTTGTTTTGGTTTCACTTTGTCATCTCCTTTCCTTCTGCCAGGTGTCACTTATTTAGACTAATCATCTTCCTTTATATTCCCTCCCATACTGCCTCACTTTGCGGTTCACTGCTGGAGGCTGCTGCTGCTGTTTGCTCAAGATAGGTCTTTTCCATTATTGTGTTTCCTTGCTGGCTTGATTCTAGGTGACCCTGACTCCATCCGTATTAAGTGCAGAGAGCCGGTGGTCATGTCCCCTCACTATCATAGGGTTTTCAGGTGTCACACAGTCTTAGGTACGTGGGCATGCCATTGAGACCCTTGCATGTGCATAGCAGTTTTTTAGGGCTCACCTATATGCTCCTTAGTTTGGGATCAAGCCAGGCGGTCATTTATTTATAAGTTCCAGCTATCTGCAACTTCATCCGTGACACTACATCTCTGGAACCCCCATGAATCATATTCACTACAGGGGGATGTAATATTACCTAATGACCATTCAGCTTTATGACCAAGCATGTAATTTTTGGACACCTAAGGTCTACCAAGGTAGAAATTTATCTTATCAGCATTCTGGTTTGGCTAATGGTTAGGTCTAGAGCTGGGGATCCTCTGCGATGACATCCATACTGCCTAATAGGGCTTATGGACAGGGGTCAACACTTAGCTGAGCTTTCATGAGGTGATGCTCTGTTCGGAGTTGCATTCTAATTAGTACAGTGTATGGTCTTCCACCTTACCCACTTATATGCACTGTGGTCTTTCCTCCATCTTTCCCTCCCTCAATGTTTTTCAATGTTCTTTTTATTACTTCCAAAGTGATATAACTTTGTCTTAGAACAGTTTCAAGTATCAAGTATAACCCTAACCCTAGATGTATTTTTGTGCCTGCATTACAGCTACAAGCACCGGTCCATCTGGTGACAGCATAATTGATCACTAACATGCTGGCAGCTCAGGCTGTCAGACCTGCAGTTAGGCACGAAAGTACCCATATTAGGTTTGTGTGAAATTTGACCAACTTTGAAGTAGTACATAAGGGCAAGGCCTATCTAAAGTGGAGTAATAGCAGTCACATGGCAGTCCTTATGCAACAAAAAGGCCAACTGTACCATGATGGGTGAATGCTGTACTTTATATTTTGTCTTTTTTAAATAGTTTTATTGCAAACATCTCTGGACCCATTTTTTCATTTTTTTTCTACTACAGTGTCTAAGGGCCCTATTACAGTGCCTGATGTTTGGGCAGGAAGAGCGATGTCTGAGGATAAACACATTGATTGGCAATTATTTGCATCACCTTATTACACTGGCCAATGCAAAATGAATGGGGAAGGAAAGATTGCTACTGCAATAGTCCTTCCCCCATTCAGTTTTAATGGTTATTGGTGGCTCGTCTATGATTACACAGAGAGATGTGCTGCCAATAATTGTGACAAACAAGCAAATTATCATTTATTGGCTGATCAGCACTGCGCTTATACAGGCCAGTTATTG
The DNA here is from genome assembly GCF_014858855.1 of Bufo gargarizans. Classification (NCBI taxonomy): domain Eukaryota; kingdom Metazoa; phylum Chordata; class Amphibia; order Anura; family Bufonidae; genus Bufo; species Bufo gargarizans. Next base: position 107,996,429 of record NC_058089.1, read on the forward strand.
GGAGCAAGCATTCCTATGAATGGAGGTTTTCGGATTATCCCCTTATGGCAGCATACTTACCTATTTGGTATATTCAGTGCATGCAGAAGCTGCCCATGGGAACACCTTAAACCCTCCAGTCATTTTTGGCCTGTGACAGCCCAGACTTATCTCTGAAAATTAGGACCAATTCCTGCAGTTTCAGGACTGTTGGCTACAGAGCATTTAGAAAGACTTCAGACCCTTTGACTTTTTTCATATTTTATGTTGTAGCCTAAAATAAAATAAATAAATAAAAAATGTCCAAATTTTTCCTCATAATTCTGCACTCAGTGCCCCATAATGACGCATTGTAAACAGAATGTTAGGAATCTGTGCTCATTTATTGAAAAGGAAAAAGTAAAATCTTGCATTGACTTACGTATTCAGACACTTTACTCAGGACTTAGTTGTAGCACCACTGGCAGAGATTACAACCTCCAGTCTTCTTGGGTATGATGCCACAATGTTTGCCCACCTGGATTTGAGGATTTTCTGCCATTCTTTACAGATCCTCTTAAGCTCTGTGAGGTTGTGTGGGGACAGTCAGTGGACTGCAATTTTTAGGTCTCTCCAGAGATGTTCAATTAGATTCAAGTGGGGCTCTGGCTTAGCCATTTGAAGACATTCCCATCCAACAGCTATCTAAAGTGAATGGCCTCCTTTAATGCCAGTCTTCATTGCAGTTCTGGCATTGCCTTCCTTAACAGACAGGGAACAGATAGACAGTGCTCTAGGTTCCTCCGATAACAAGAGAGTGCTACAATATACAGTATAGAGGACAGGTTTAAGTGGCAAAATTAGTTTCAATGCAAAGCTTCGGCTTAAATACATGGAGCTTCGAGAATTCCTAATTCTGCTTATGAGTCCGCATGCACATTACACTCCACAAAGGGCCAGTCTTATCTGATTATCTGCTACCATGTTTATTGGATATACAAAGATATCTCACTTCAGATACACCTGAATACATCATTCACATCAGGCTCTGCTCTGGGGATGCAAGAAACCATTCACAACTCTACCAAGATTAAAAGAATTTGAGATTTCAAGATCCGACCAAACAAAAAACAATTGCCTCAGTAGAGTTCTATTCAGCAAAACAATTCCAAAGAGGAAATTGTCAACTATTGAATGTGAATGTGAATGGTATCACATTAAGTCGAGATGATAAGTGATCAGAATGTCTACCAACGGGCCCGGGATGCCGAACAACGAAACTATGTCATTATAGCATGTCGTATAAAGCATGCATTTAAATTGCTGTATTAGAAGTTTGCATTGCTTTGTTATAAATAGTTGTCATACATAGTCATATAACCCACGAATCCCACGTCTAGACTAACTGTAAATACACAGAATACACGGTCTGCTACTTTTTAGCGAATACCGATGTAGTAAAGCAGACTGAAATTTTTGTATTGGCCCTCGCTCTCTAGTTTTAGTGCAGTCCTACAAAAAGTGGTGTTGTGTCCCCCCCCCCCCCCCAAGATATTCTGGAAGATGGTGCTACATCTAAGGCTACTTTCACACTAGCGTTCGGGTTTCCGTTCGTGAGCTCCGTTTGAAGGAGCTCACGAGCGGACCCGAACGCAGCCGTCCAGCCCTGATGCAGTCTGAATGGAGGCGGATCCGCTCAGACTGCATCAGTCTGGCGGCGTTCAGCCTCCGCTCCGCTCGCCTCCGCACGGACAGGCGGACAGCTGAACGCTGCTTGCAGCGTTCGGGTGTCCGCCTGGCCGTTCGGAGGCGTGCGGATCCGTGCGGATCCGTCCAGACTTTCAATGTAAGTCAATGGGGACGGATCCGTTTGAAGATGCCACAATGTGGCTCAATCTTCAAGCGGATCCGTCCCCCATTGACTTTACATTGAAAGTCTGAACGGATCCGCGCAGGCTACTTTCGCACTTGCGCACTTGCGAATTTTTTTAAAGTTATTAATGCAGACGGATCCGTACTGAACGGAGCCTCCGTCTGCATTAATATGAGCGGATCCGTTCAGAACGGATCCGCCCGAACGCTAGTGTGAAAGTAGCCTGATAATGCTAAATCCCAATATCATATAGTTTTGATAGATGAGAGAAAGAAGCCCTCTTTGTTGTGACTGGGAGATTTGGCAACTCTTCCAGGAGCCTCCTGGACTTTCTGGATTGTTATGTATGTTTTTAGGTCCCACAGGCTCTAAATGACAACATTCTCTAATGTAGAACCAAACAAAAAAGCCTCAATTTAAAAACCGTAGTTTAGGGCAGGGAATAAACAACCATACACACCTATAAACACGCAACAAAAGAATGCCCAATGTATTCAAAAATATATATACTTTTATTTAATTATAATAAACATATCATGATTACAAAAATTTTAAAGTACACAAGAAAAGAGTATGAAGCCGCAATCTACTGGCCGGTGTCACTGCTACCCGCCAGAAGATGGAACACATGTCAAGTATGCCAGTAATATGCAGCAAGGTGATTCACAGTGCAATAGCCAGTAAAATAGGACTAATCCAATATGAATTAGTGTGATCGTCACCCTGATGCATAACCACCAGATGGGTCTCAGCTCAACCCTCAAAGATGATAATACAACATATACTAGAATCTAGCAATGTGAGGGAGAAAGAATAAATAAAGAGATATATGTAGAGCCCTCACATAAGTGAGACCACTCACACCAAGCCTTATTATAAAGGATGTGAGGGAGCTCATCTGTGGATAACAGATAGAAAATTAAGGCATACCGTGAGACATGATGGAAAGTAAAGCAGCATGCACGGGACAGGCTAGGAACCTCGACGCGAGTTTCGCCTCATCTTCGTCAGGAGGTAAATGAAAATGTGGCCATAACCCCCTATTTGTATCCCCCATATAGCTCCAGGGCATGTGTAATAGATAGTTGCAATAGCTGATACTTACTACCGAGCGCTCCATGCCTGATGCCAGTACCGAAGCCGACTTCAGATCCATGTTTTAAAATGGTTTGCAAGTTTGAAAATTCATGGCTGAAGTTATTCACCAAAGTCTTGCGAGACTTCGGAAAAACTCCGGAGCCTGTGAGATGTGGAAACAGCTCTAATTGTGTGAACATTGTATTTGTGTAAATGAAGTTGAATGATTTGAACTGACATTCTGCTGTTTGGCCACAAAGAGACCCTGTTTCCTAAGCACAGCTAACAGACTGCATTTTTAGAGTCATGAGATATAAAACTCTCAGAGGTGGAGTCTCAAGTCTGGAGAGGAAGTGAGGCTGCAGCCATCTTAGAGTGAGCCTAGGAGAAGCACACAAGAGCTGTGTGAGGAGAGAATCTCTCGACATCCAAACGTGAGAGCATCCGTCAGGGACCAGAGCTGCAGTCAAGTAAAGCAGATCGTGTATATAACCCAGATCTTTTCCAGGCAAAGGAGAATTGCTGACAGAAACACTGATGAGGGCTGAGGAGTAAAGCCACAGACACTGCGGTACTGCCCGCTTAGAGAAACCATTATTACGTCCACAGTCACCAGCTTATACAAAGCAGATCCGAGTCGCTAAGACTAATCGTGCATGTACTTCATTACAATTTTGGCGACTACAATCCTAGAGACTGAGACCAGGCCTGTAGTCAGTTAGGTTTTCTGTTTGTGTCAGGCCACAACTATTGTTAGCTACTCATAACAAGGACTTCACGTTTAAAGTGCCAGTTCACACCAGAGTGCTGTTAAGCTTCACAACAAATACTAGCCAGGCTGGTGTGTATTCATGAGAAACATTAAAGGCACATGCTATGTTATTGGGTGGGGAATACTATGGCATGTAATAAGATTGTAAGCTGTTGTGCTGTTCTGCAGGCTAGCCTTCATCATGTACCCAAATAATTGTTCCTGATTCTAGAGTAATAACAGGTAGGGCGTCGCTGATCTATTTGAAATATACTGCTCACACCAACATGTAATAGGGCTGCAGTGCGACGCTGTCCCCCTGCTTACCACCGCGGTCCTGGGCGCCGTGTTCAATGGTGATCTGCTGCCAGTGTTTCTTTTCGGTCCTGGCCACAGCATGCTTCCTGCAGCATTTACTTAAGGGCCGGCGAACGTCACTTCCTGTGCTTTATGGGTTGGATCATGTGACCTCGCTGACCAATCTTAGCCCTCCTGCACATACTGTATATAAGTGGCTCAGCCCCCTTCCCAGATGCTTCAGTGTCAAGGTCCTTGTGTCCTGTTAAGGTTCCTAATATCTGCTTGTGTTCCTGTGTTTCTGCCTCGTTCTTGTATTCCTGGACTCTGATACCTGTTCGATCCCTACCTGCTTGGCTTGACTCTCCTGTTGCCGAACCCAATTGCCGTACCTGTACCTGTGCCGCCTGTTCGGACCTGTTATCTGTTTGACTTCGCCTCTGCCTCATTCTTCGGTCCTGCACTGTTGCTCCTGGTTACAACTTAGCCTGCTGAAAACGCCTGTACCTCTGGTACCTCGCTCAGGTACCTCCTGGTATGCCTGGACCAGCTGCCTCATGTGCCAATCCTCCTCAAGAGGTAGTGACCTGGTGTTCCCCTCAGGAAAGTCTATCCCCACCATCAGGGGTACTGTGAAGATTGAGGGGTTTACTTAGACAACGCCCTTAGAGGAGGTAGGACACATGGTACAGAGGGTTCACACCTGCTGGTTCGTGACACATCTGTGGTTGCATTCATTACCAAGTTTAAGTAGAATACAGTTTTAGCAAAATTGGTGTTAGAGTTGCATTAAAATAAACTTTGGAGTGACTCAACTTCAGATCTAGGATCCAAAGCTCAATTCACACAACACTACCAATTTGCACAATACGTCTATTACATAGCATTTGTGTTTTTGTTATTGCAATTCAGGCCCATTCCTTTGAATTGGGCTGAGCTGCACATAGGTCATGTGGCCAATAAAGGTCATGTCATTGGCCTAGGAAGAGACCCTCGGAGCACTGCAGGCTTCTCAAACAGTCGATTGCCGAGGTTCCAGGAGTCATACCCCAACAGATCAGTAATTGATGACCTATCCTAAGGATAAGTCATCAAATTTAAACACCAGGAATACTCCTTTAACATTTTATATCTGGCTTCTGCTCCACCCACTTAAAGTGGTTCTGCCACAAAAAAAAATATTCTATGTTTTTAAAACCCGCACCTTGATCTGAATGTGTTTGTATTTCATCTAATTAAAAATTTTGTATAGCTAGTAAATTATTCATTAAAATCTGTATAGCATCACATGCTGTTCTTTTCCTCATTTCTCTGTCCATCTCACTGAGGTGGTCTCACTTGACCAGTTTAAATCTTCAACTGCCACTAGCCATATCTTCTGCTAAATGCTGTAGCAGTTACAGGTAAAGAGTTACAGCAGAAAGGATTCATCACCTGAGAAGGGATACACCCTCTGAGCTCAAACATTTTAAATATAATGTTCTTTTACTATTTTTAATGATAAAAACAATACAATTCTGTAATACTTAAAAAAAACAATAGATCACAGTTCTGCTGAGCTTTGACCAAAAACTATTGTAAACTTAACATCCAGAATGCACGGAGGCTCAAGGATGACACCTTCATGAAGTTTGCATGTTCTTCCCGTGTTTCCATGGGTTTTATCCTACTCTCCAAAGACCTACTTATAAGTTAATCTGAAGTCTAGATTTTGACGGACAGGGACTCATTTACATAATTACAATCTTTGTAGAATGGAATTTGTTGGTGCTATATAAATAAATAATAAATCATCATTTGTTCAAACAGACGATCTCATTGAGAACTTGAATTCAACAAAGATGTTAATCCTTACTTCTTCCAGGAACCCAACTTTGCTATCATAGGCATATAAATTATCTGAAAAGAATTATAATAAGATTGGTAAATTAAAAATGTATGCAGTAGGGGGGCAGAGCCTGACTGCAGCACAAGATAGAGGCTTAAGAATCAGCTCCCATTAGCACTAACCCTTGCTCACCCTTTTACTAAAGACCCAAGCAAGCCATCACAATCAAGATCGGCAGAGACAAGTCCAGGGACCCACCTGACAAATGGAGACAGGCAAAGGTGGACAAATTCTGTAGAAAGAAGCTGGCATTATCCCCGGCCTGGGGCTGGCAAGATAGCATGAGTCAGATGAAGGAGAGGGAGCGGATTTCTTATGTCCCAGGGAAGCAGAATGCAAGGAGGATAACTCCTTGCTGACCAAAACGCTCATTCAAGAAACCCTCACACATGCTCTGGCCCTAATAATGAACTGGGAGACATGGAACATGAAGTGCGGTCAGTGGGTAACAGGGTGGAAGCCCTGGAAAGCAATCAGTCCTTGCTAACCTCTCACAACATAGCCATGGCCAAAAACATGGCAGCCCACTGGGATTCCCTAAACCATTCTTACCTCTTAATCGAGGACCAGGAGAACCGTAGCAGGTGTAAAAACATAAGGATCAAAGGCCTCCCTGAATCGATTCCCCATAGCACATTACGAGAGGCTGCCAACAAGATATTTTCTGCTTTGTTGTGGGATACTAGAGCACAAGCCATAACCATAGAAAGGATACACAGGTCGTAAAGGCCTATGCCTAGGCCAGAGGAGCCACCCAGAGACGTCATTTGCGGCCTACTGAGTTACAACGACACAGCCGCCATACTGCAAGCAGCTAGAGAACAGAAGGAGCTGCAGCATGAAGCTGTTCCCATAAAAAAATTTTCAAGATCTCGTTCCGTCCATTTTAGCCAAAAGACACACTTTGAAATCTTTAACAGACTACCTGAGAAGCAATAAGATAATGTTTAGATGGCTCTTTCCGTTTAGCCTTATGTTCAGCAAAGATGGCAAGCAATGTGTGATCTGGACCCCTGGGGACCTTACCAACCCGTGGTCCATACTGATAACTCCTCCACTCGCAATTGATTGCTGGTTACCACTGACCCCTCCATTACCCAAGCTTCCCCCACTGCCTGGCTAGAATCCTGGTCAACGGTGACAAAGCACAAGTCCCCCAGAGCCAAGAGGCAGCCTGAGTGAGAGGGACCAACAACTTTCAGAAGGAAGATGAACTGTAGTCCCAACTGTCGCCCAATAGGACTATCTCGGATCAGGATTCCTGCAAGTACTCTCTCATGAACCTGCTCCAGGGTACCCAGGATGGTGAGATCGCTGTCAAACTACAGTTTACTCCCTGAACACAGTCAACAATGACTTATAGTTGTGGGCTCATATGGCATTGATGTTACAGTTTTTTTCCCCTGTTTTATACCAAATGCATTTCATTTTTGGGGTATCTTTTTTGATACATATAGAAGCATACAGAGCACTGCTTAAACATTAATGTTCTGAGTGCGGGTGGGTGATTCCATGTCAGAATGACTATACTTATATCTGACGCTCTCATATACCACCATCCCACCTCCCCCTACAGTCGAGCACTTTCCCTATAACTCACAGCTCGAATTCTCGCTAAATAAAGAGCGAACTTCAGTTTTTCTTTATAAATTGTTTATTCCTTTTTTTAGTTCAGTTCATTGTTTGTGGCTCCGAGAGATATGCATACACCCCAGGTGGAGGACATGGGATTCCTCTGCCACACTGGTACACATCGTCTCATGGTGAAGGTTACAACAAACACTCTTAATGTAAGGGGACTCAACACCCCCCAAAAAAGATGACAGGTCTTCACACTACTAGGAAAATCCAAAACAGATGTGTGCTTCCTACAGGAGACAAACTTCAAAAGCGGCAGGATCCCTACTCTCCCGCAATCATATTTCAATTACTGGTTCCATAGCACTTACACCTCAGCATCTAGAGGCGTTAGTATATCAATAGCAGACATGTTTCATTTGAAGTCACAGTGACGCAATCGGACCCAGATGTACACTTTCTATTTGTGAAATAAAAATTGGGAGGAGAGAAGTGACCCTGTCTTGCTTATATGCCTCCAATACACACCAATACAGGTGGATCAAAGCCACTCTAGAAAAGATTCAGGTTTTCTCCTGGGGCATCCTGCTTGTGTTACTACATGTTGCATTAGATGCAACACTTTACACCTCTACGGGCACCTCTGCCCACTCCCAAAAAGCTTTATGTAGCATCCACAAACCCTCAAAGACACTTACCTGGTAGATTCCTGGAGAATATTTAACGCCTCAGAAAGGGATTATGCATACTTTTCATCAGTACATGAAACATTCTAAAGTTTAGACTATATTCTTATGTCAGAGGCCCATATACCTATGCTCACAGGCAGGGCCGGTGCAAGGATTTTTGCCAACACAAGCAAAGCTACATTTTGGCGCCCCCCCTCGCAGCTCACCTGGCCCTGGTCCTGTCTGCAGCAGCTGGCTTCTCCTCTGTGTGGTCCTGGTATCTTCTCTCTGCTTCAGACAATCGCTGGTTTGAGGACCGTTTTTTTTCGCCCTCTAGGTTTTAGAGGAGGATAATTAGAAAAAAATATTTTCCATTACACCTCAGGTCAGACCAGCAATCAGACCCCCAATGTTAATCAGACCTCAGCTCACAGCCCCAATCAGACCCCCAATGTTAATCAGACCTCAGATCAGAACCGCATGTCAGACATCAGCCCCCATGTAAGCCATCATTCCCCCATGTAACATTTCTCCCCCTTCATGTCAAATCACCACCCTATGTCACATCAGCCCTCCATGTCACATTTCTCCCCCTCCTCCTCCATTTATGAATGTTTGCGTAATTATTTTTTAAAAACACATTTATTCCGTGCACTCTGGCGCTACTGCGCTCATCAGTGATCACCTACCCACCTGTCCTGCTGCTACGGCAATCTGGTTGTGTGAGAGTCAGACTCACAGACACAGTCAGCTTCAGTCCCTGCTGCCGCCTGCCGCCGCTGTGCCACTCACCAGTCACACACCCCTGGCCTGACCCTGTGACCATGTTGTCATGCTGCCGGGCCTATCCCACTCTGTGAGTGAGGAGTGGCAGGCGGCGCAACTGACAAGTAAGCGATAAAAAAAAAAGTACATTATTCCGCCGCTTGGTCTGCCTTATTGTAGCACTGGCTCTGCTCACAGGGGCAGACATAGGCCCGATAATCATTTCAGACCATGCCCGAATGTCAATTTCCTTTACTCTTACAGACCTACTGGTCAAAGAATGAACATGGTGCCGCAACAAAACTCTCTTAGACATGGAGACCCATACCGCCTCCATCGCTCATAAGCTTTCTCTATACTAGACAAAAAAAGCTCTATTCTCTACTTTCACAGATTGTGGCCATAGAAACATTGCAAAAGAGATCTAAAGCCCTGATAGCACATAAGGAATTGATAGAACTGAGGCAACAATTGAGGGATCTCCTGAATGTTAAAAGCGCCAAAGCTTATCAATATGCAAAATTCAAGCAGTACGCCGACAGGGATAGAGGAAATAAACTGATGTCCCAACTTATGAAAAAGCAAAATGGCATGCTGTTCATCAAAATAATTCACAACAGGAAAGGCCAATTAGTGTCATCCACAATAGAGATAGCCAAGGCATTCTGCAACCACTATCATGATTTATACAATTTACAACCCCATCCCACCCCCCTCCCAATTCTGAAATCAACACAAAAATAGATCAATTCCTCCGGGCCCTAAAACTACCAACTGTGAGCCAAGTAGATTGCACCAAGCTACTGGCCCCCATCATGTAAGACAAGGTGGGTAATATTATTCGCTCCTTGCCAAGTGGGAAGGCCCCAGGGCCGGATGGCCTGCTGGTTGGCTACTAAAAGAAGTTGTTACCATCCCTTCTGTCACACATCACAAAATGGTGTACAGCCCTTATGGCAGGCAGCCACCTGCCTAAACAATCTCTCGAAGCAACCATCACAGTCCTACCTAAAGAGGGAAAGGACTGAAAAGAATGTGGAAGTTAACGCCCAATATCGCTGCTAAACGTAGACTTGAAGATCTGGGCCAAAATACTGTCTCAAAGGCTAAATGCTTTAACTCCGACATTGATTCACCCTGATCAGGCAGGATTTCTGAGGGGCAGGGAGGGCAATCTCCATTCTTGCAGAATAATACATGCCTTACACCATGCAAATATTAGGAAACTCCTACTAATCCTTCTTGGCACAGATTAACGGCACCCTGTCGGAGGCATTCGACATTAGGAATGGCACCAGACAGGGGTTTCCATTGTCACTAACTTTGCTTATCCTAGTAATGGAAACCCTTTTGCAACCGATCAGAGAGGATAAAAACATAGAGGGACTGCACGTAAGAGGCCAGAATTTTAAATGCACCGACTTTACGGACGACCTATTACTGTTACTAACCAACTCAAAAAAAGTGTCCCGCGGGTACTAGAATTGTTTGACCACTTTGGCACACTCTCAAACCTCAAAGTGAACTATCACAAATCAGAGGCTCTCAGCATCACCCTTCCCACAAAGGACAAAGAGTTCCTGAGTAGGGATGAGCGAACTCGAACTGTATAGTTCGGGTTCGTACCGAATTTTGGGGTGTCCGTGACACGGACCCGAACCCGGACATTTTCGTAAAAGTCCGGGTTCGGGTTCGGTGTTCGTCGCTTTCTTCGCGCTTTTGTGACGCTTTCTTGGCGCTTTTTGAAAGGCTGCAAAGCAGCCAATCAACAAGCGTCATACTACTTGCCCCAAGAGGCCATCACAGCCATGCCTACTATTGGCATGGCTGTGATTGGCCAGAGCACCATGTGACCCAGCCTCTATTTAAGCTGGAGTCACATAGCGCCGCCCGTCACTCTGCTCTGATTAGCGTAGGGAGAGGTTGCGGCTGCGACAGTAGGGCGAGATTAGGCAGATTAACTCCTCCAAAGGACTTGATTAACTGATCGATCTGCAGCTGTGGATCATTGAGCTGCTGATCCTCAATTGCTCACTGTTTTTAGGCTGCACAGACCGTTTGTCAGTCTCATTTTTCTGGGGTGATCGGCGGCCATTTTGTGTCTTGTGGTGCGCCAGCACAAGCTGCGACCAAGTGCATTTAACCCTCAATGGTGTGGTTGTTTTTTGGCTAAAGCCTACATCAGGGTGAAGCTGTCACACCAAGTGCATTTAACCAGCAATAGTCTGTTCATTTTTTGGCCATATACAAAATCAGGGGCAAGCTGCGCCTGTCACCAAGTGCATTTAACCCTCAATGGTGTGGTTGTTTTTTGGCTAAAGCCTACATCAGGGTGAAGCTGTCACACCAAGTGCATTTAACCAGCAATAGTCTGTTCATTTTTTGGCCATATACAAAATCAGGGGCAAGCTGCGCCTGTCACCAAGTGCATTTAACCCTCAATGGTGTGGTTGTTTTTTGGCTAAAGCCTACATCAGGGTGAAGCTGTCACACCAAGTGCATTTAACCAGCAATAGTCTGTTCATTTTTTGGCCATATACAAAATCAGGGGCAAGCTGCGCCTGTCACCAAGTGCATTTAACCCTCAATGGTGTGGTTGTTTTTTGGCTAAAGCCTACATCAGGGTGAAGCTGTCACACCAAGTGCATTTAACCAGCAATAGTCTGTTCATTTTTTGGCCATATCCCAGTCTAATTCTGTCACTAAATCCATACCGGTCACCCAGCGCCTAAATACTAGGCCTCAAATTTATATCCAGCTAAATCTGTCCCTAGTGCTGTAGCTGGGCGAGTTATTTAGTGTCCGTTCAAGCACATTTCTTGTTCTGGGTTGAAATACAATTCCCAATTTAGCAATTTCATAATTTAGTGGTTCCTGCTATATCAGAGCTCTTTGAAATCTATCCCAAAAAGGGTATATAATATTGAAGGTGCACATAGGGTCATTCAGAGTAACTTCACACACACCCGCTACTGTGTATTTCCAAGTCTAATTCTGTCACTAAATCCATACCGGTGACCCAGCGCCTAAATACTAGGCCTCAAATTTAATTCCCTCTAAATCTCTCGTTACCCACCGCTGTACTGTTGTTGCTGGGCAAGATATTTAGTGTCCGTCAAAGCACATTTTTTGTTCTGGGTTGAAGTACAATTCCCAATTTAGCAATTTCATAATTTAGTGGTTTCTGCTATATCAGAGCTATTTGAAATCTATCCCAAAAAGGGTATATAATATTGAAGGTGCACATAGGGTCATTCAGAATAACTTCACACACACCCGCTACTGTGTATTTCCAAGTCTAATTCTGTCACTAAACCCATACCTGTCACCCAGCGCCTAAATACTAGGCCTCAAATTTAAATCCCTCTAAATCTCTCGTTACCGTTGTCCTGTTGTAGCTGGGAAAGTTATTTAGTGCCCGTCAAAGCACATTTTTTGTTCTGGGTTGAAGTACAATTCCCAATTTAGCAATTTCATAATTTAGTGGTTCCTGCTATATCAGAGCTATTTGAAATCTATCCCAAAAAGGGTATATAATATTGAAGGTGCACATAGGGTCATTCAGAATAACTTCACACACACGCTTCTGTGCATTTCCAAGTCTAATTCTGTCACTAAATCCATACCGGTGACCCAGCGCCTAAATACTAGGCCTCAAATTTAATTCCCTCTAAATCTCTCGTTACCCACCGCTGTACTGTTGTTGCTGGGCAAGATATTTAGTGTCCGTCAAAGCACATTTTTTGTTCTGGGTTGAAGTACAATTCCCAATTTAGCAATTTCATAATTTAGTGGTTTCTGCTATATCAGAGCTATTTGAAATCTATCCCTAAAAGGGTATATAATATTGAAGGTGCACATAGGGTCATTCAGAATAACTTCACACACACCCGCTACTGTGTATTTCCAAGTCTAATTCTGTCACTAAATCCATACCGGTGACCCAGCGCCTAAATACTAGGCCTCAAATTTAATTCCCTCTAAATCTCTCGTTACCCACCGGTGTACTGTTGTTGCTGGGCAAGATATTTAGTGTCCGTCAAAGCACATTTTTTGTTCTGGGTTGAAGTACAATTCCCAATTTAGCAATTTCATAATTTAGTGGTTTCTGCTATATCAGAGCTATTTGAAATCTATCCCTAAAAGGGTATATAATATTGAAGGTGCACATAGGGTCATTCAGAATAACTTCACACACACCCGCTACTGTGTATTTCCAAGTCTAATTCTGTCACTAAACCCATACCTGTCACCCAGCGCCTAAATACTAGGCCTCAAATTTAAATCCCTCTAAATCTCTCGTTACCGTTGTCCTGTTGTAGCTGGGAAAGTTATTTAGTGCCCGTCAAAGCACATTTTTTGTTCTGGGTTGAAGTACAATTCCCAATTTAGCAATTTCATAATTTAGTGGTTCCTGCTATATCAGAGCTATTTGAAATCTATCCCAAAAAGGGTATATAATATTGAAGGTGCACATTGGGTCATTCAGAATAACTTCACACACACGCTTCTGTGCATTTCCAAGTCTAATTCTGTCACTAAATCCATACCGGTGACCCAGCGCCTAAATACTAGGCCTCAAATTTAATTCCCTCTAAATCTCTCGTTACCCACCGCTGTACTGTTGTTGCTGGGCAAGATATTTAGTGTCCGTCAAAGCACATTTTTTGTTCTGGGTTGAAGTACAATTCCCAATTTAGCAATTTCATAATTTAGTGGTTTCTGCTATATCAGAGCTATTTGAAATCTATCCCTAAAAGGGTATATAATATTGAAGGTGCACATAGGGTCATTCAGAATAACTTCACACACACCCGCTACTGTGTATTTCCAAGTCTAATTCTGTCACTAAATCCATACCGGTGACCCAGCGCCTAAATACTAGGCCTCAAATTTAATTCCCTCTAAATCTCTCGTTACCCACCGCTGTACTGTTGTTGCTGGGCAAGATATTTAGTGTCCGTCAAAGCACATTTTTTGTTCTGGGTTGAAGTACAATTCCCAATTTAGCAATTTCATAATTTAGTGGTTTCTGCTATATCAGAGCTATTTGAAATCTATCCCTAAAAGGGTATATAATATTGAAGGTGCACATAGGGTCATTCAGAATAACTTCACACACACCCGCTACTGTGTATTTCCAAGTCTAATTCTGTCACTAAATCCATACCGGTGACCCAGCGCCTAAATACTAGGCCTCAAATTTAAATCCCTCTAAATCTCTCGTTACCCACCGCTGTACTGTTGTTGCTGGGCAAGATATTTAGTGTCCGTCAAAGCACATTTTTTGTTCTGGGTTGAAGTACAATTCCCAATTTAGCAATTTCATAATTTAGTGGTTTCTGCTATATCAGAGCTATTTGAAATCTATCCCTAAAAGGGTATATAATATTCAAGGTGCACATTGGGTCATTCAGAATAACTTCACACACACACGCTTCTGTGCATTTCCAAGTCTAATTCTGTCACTAAATCCATACCGGTCACCCAGCGCCTAAATACTAGGCCTCAAACGCAGCCGCCTGTCTACAGCCAATGTGGACAAGCTGACGTTCATAAAAATGAACCAGGCATGGATCCCACAGGATCTGTCCGTCCCTTGTCCAGATTAGACATTAACTACCTCCCCTTAACCATATATTATTGGACTCCAGGGCACTTCCTCATTCAATCCTATTTTATTTTCATTTTACCATTATATTGCGAGGCTACCCAAAGTTGAATGAACCTCTCCTCTGTCTGGGTGCCGGGGCCTAAATATATGCCAATGGACTGTTCCAATGTTGGGTGATGTGAAGCCTGATTCTCTGCTATGACATGCAGACTGATTCTCTGCTGACATGAAGCCAGATCCTCTGTTACGGGACCTCTCTCCTCTGCCTGTGTGCTGGGCCTAAATTTATGAAAATGGACTCTTACAGTGGTGGGTGACGTGAAGCCTGATTCTCTGCTATGATATGAAGACTGATTCTCTGCTGACATGAAGCCAGATTGTCTGTTACGGGACCTCTCTCCTCTGCCTGGGTGCTGGGCCTAAATATATGCCAATGGACTGTTGCAGTGGTGGCTGACGTGAAGCCTCATTCTCTGCTATGACATGCAGACTGATTCTCTGCTGACATGAAGCCAGATTGTCTGTTACGGGACCTCTCTCCTCTGCCTGGGTGCTGGGTAGTGTTGAGCGCGAATATTCGAAAAGCAAATTTTTTTCGCGAATATCGCAACTTCGCGATTTCGCGAATATTTCGAATATAGTGCTATATATTCGTAAAAACGAATATTCGTTTTTTGTTTTTTCCCCCCCCCACAAAATTACAGTACACATATAATTGATTGTTTCCCAAAGGTCCAACAGCTCAGATCTTACTCACATTGCCTAGAAAGTGATTGAGGCGCGAATCTTCGTAAGGCGATTTTATTAGCGCACATGCGAATATCGGCACGTCCCAGAACAGAGGCAAAGGGCTTTGCATTCATACATTAGTGAATTGAGTTGCGAATCTTCGTAAGGCGATTTTATTAGCGCACATGCGAATATCGGCACGTCCCAGAACAGAGGCAAAGGGCTTTGCATTCATACATTAGTGAATTGAGTTGCGAATCTTCGTAAGGCGATTTTATTAGCGCACATGCGAATATCGGCACGTCCCAGAACAGAGGCAAAGGGCTTTGCATTCATACATTAGTGATTGAATTGAGCTGCGAATCTTCGTAAGGCGATTTTATTAACGCAAATGCAAATATCTACACTTGTCCCCAGAACAGAGAGGCAAAGGCCTGTGCATTCATATAGTATAGCACCATATTCGCGAATACGTAGAACTTCGTAAAATTCGATTTACGAATATTCGTATTTTTTATTTTACTTTCCACCTTACAGATTACATTGATCTGTACTCTGTCAACTACTGTCATCACCCCCCACTGTATCTCGATTGATTCCCAAAAGTCTCACATTCCCTAGAAAGTGATTGAGTTGCGAATCTTCGTAAGGCGATTTTATTAGCGCACATGCGAATATCTACACTTGTCCCAGAACAGAGGCAAAGGGCTTTGCATTCATACATTAGTGATTGAATTGAGCTGCGAATCTTCGTAAGGCGATTTTATTAACGCAAATGCAAATATCTACACTTGTCCCCAGAACAGAGAGGCAAAGGCCTGTGCATTCATATAGTATAGCACCATATTCGCGAATACGTAGAACTTCGTAAAATTTGATTAACGAAAATTCGTATTTTTTATTTTACTTTCCACCTTACAGATTACATTGATCTGTACTCTGTCAACTACTGTCATCACCCCCCACTGTATCTCGATTGATTCCCAAAAGTCTCACATTCCCTAGAAAGTGATTGAGGTGCGAATCTTCGTAAGGCGATTTTATTAGCGCACATGCGAATATCTACACTTGTCCCAGAACAGAGGCAAAGGGCATTGCATTCATACATTAGTGATTGAATTGAGTTGCGAATCTTCGTAAGGCGATTTCATTAGCGCACATGTGAATTTTGCATAGCATATGTATTATGCGATGCGAAAATTCGAATTATCGCATATGCGAAATAATAACGAATTTGAATAATCGCGAATATTTTACGAATATTCTTTCGAATATTCACAAAATTTCGCGAATTCGAATATGGGACATGCCGCTCAACACTAGTGCTGGGCCTAAATTTATGACAATGGACTGTTGCAGTGGTGGGTGACGTGAAGCCTGATTCTCTGCTATGACATGCAGACTGATTCTCTGCTGACATGAAGCCAGATTGTCTGTTACGGGACCTCTCTCCTCTGCCTGGGTGCTGGGCCTAAATATATGCCAATGGACTGTTGCAGTGGTGGCTGACGTGAAGCCTCATTCTCTGCTATGACATGCAGACTAATTCTCTGCTGACATGAAGACAGATTCTCTGTTACGGGACCTCTCTCCTCTGCCTGGGTGCCGGGGCCTAAATATCTGAGAATGGACTGTTCCAGTGGTGGGTGACGGGAAGCCAGATTCTCTGCTATGGAACCTCTCTCCAATTGATTTTGGTTAATTTTTATTTATTTAATTTTTATTTTTATTCATTTCCCTATCCACATTTGTTTGCAGGGGATTTACCTACATGTTGCTGCCTTTTGCAGCCCTCTAGCTCTTTCCTGGGCTGTTTTACAGCCTTTTTAGTGCCGAAAAGTTCGGGTCCCCATTGACTTCAATGGGGTTCGGGTTCGGGACGAAGTTCGGATCGGGTTCGGATCCCGAACCCGAACATTTCCGGGATGTTCGGCCGAACTTCTCGAACCCGAACATCCAGGTGTTCGCTCAACTCTATTCCTGAGGCAACATTTTCTACTTAGATCGCAACCGTCCCAACTGAAATACTTAGGGATAAACCTCACCGCATCTTCATTCCAGGTCGGGGTATTGACAAGGGGAATTTCTTCTGTTATGCCATCCCTTTTAACAAGTTTACACCTGCTCTCTACTCCTTCCAAGGTAATGCAAGCAAATCTCATACCTCACTTACTGGACCCTAACGTATGACACAGCAACAACCTTTGGCAGAAACTCAAAACAATGACCACAGTTGACTTTGTAAAGACCACTGACTCAAGGGACAAACTAGAGACCCTGTGCTCTTCACTTATACCTGAAGGGAACTTCTTAAGCAAACATGAGCTCTCAAAGGCTAGCAAGCAACTGACAACCAAATACCCCAACTCCAGGAAGAAACTTGGTGGGAAGAGATGATACAGGGAGACACCTTCCCCAAATATGCAGTTTCCCTTGTCTATAAATATGTGCTCTCATTTCAGTATCAGGGTACTCCGGCCTACATTACAGGCTGGGAGAAAGACCTAAGTAGGAACTTCTCAGAGGCAGAAATAACCCAAATTCACTTGCGGTCACACGGGTTCTCTAAATGCGTGCAAATCTAGGAACATTCCTATAAAACCATAACAAGATGGCACAAAAGACCCACAGAAACTATTGTCAGACACCTGCTGACAATGTGGGAAGGAGCAAGGCTTCCTATGCCACGTCTGGAAACCAGTAGAGAATAAAATTAACAGCATATGCAATGAGACCATTAAGCTTCTGCCTAAATCAGTCCTATTGTGGCTGCCATTCCCGACATGGAATCTAGCTAGATTCAATCTTCCAACTTTGCTAGTTCAAGCTGCAAGGCTACTAATCTCCACTAGGTGGCTGAGTAATGCACCTCCCACTATCGACATGTGGCACAATAAGATTGACCAAATCTGTATGGAGGAACTAGCTAGCTGGGAATCCAGGAACCATGCTAAATTTCTCACCTTGTGGGCTCCTTGGAGGAAGATTAGGGGTAAGTGCAGAAGTGGGTCCCCACCCTCAGATCAGGCAGATGGAGAATCCCTGTGACCAGTGGCGTACATAGAGAAATAAGGGCCCCATAGCAAAGATCAAACCAGGCCCACCACACAGGACAGATGGGTTTCTGCCTAAAACCTTTACAATGACCCTTGGGCCATTTTTCCACTGCTTCATTTGCTAAAAGTTGTTTAGAGGGTAGAGTCCTGACCAAATTTTCAATTCTAGTAGAAAAGGAGATAATACCAACTAAGACTGGGCCCCCTCTTGCCCTGGGTCCCATAGCAGTTTCATGGTCTGCCGCAGTGGTCGTTACGCCCCTGCCTGTGACCAAGAGTGCTCTCAAATTGTTACACTGCTGCTACTGTTATAAGAACTGTGATAAAGAATTTCCCTTTCACTTTCTCCCTTATTCTTGCATTGTTGATTCAACATGTAACCACACCATATCATGCTTATAACCATGTATCCTTTAGATGTAACTTATCTATATGACCACATCTTTAGGAGCCTTTTTTGTTTCCTTGGTACCCCCCCCCCCCCTTTACCCCTGAACCTCCCTTGACATTCCTATCCTCACCATATCCTCTTACCTGATGCCTTACTCTAATTTGATCACTTTTATGGAAAACATCAATAAGAGAATTGTTCATGTTGTACATATTCTGTGTATTTATCTGCACAAATGTTTAATAAAAAGATATTTAACAAAAAATATAATACAATGTACAAATATAGAGTTGAGCGAACACCTGGATGTTCGGGTTCGAGAAGTTCGGCCGAACATCCCGGAAATGTTCGGGTTCGGGATCCGAACCCGATCCGAACTTCGTCCCGAACCCGAACCCCATTGAAGTCAATGGGGACCCGAACTTTTCGGCACTAAAACGGCTGTAAAACAGCCCAGGAAAGGGCTAGAGGGCTGCAAAAGGCAGCAACATGTAGGTAAATCCCCTGCAAACAAATGTGGATAGGGAAATGAATTAAAATAAAAATTAAATAAATAAAAATTAACCAAAATCAATTGGAGAGAGGTTCCATAGCAGAGAATCTGGCTTCCCGTCACCCACCACTGGAACAGTCCATTCTCAGATATTTAGGCCCCGGCACCCAGGCAGAGGAGAGAGGTCCCGTAACAGACAATCTGGCTTCATGTCAGCAGAGAATCAGTCTTCATGTCATAGCAGAGAATCAGGCTTCACGTCACCCACCACTGTAATAGTCCATTTTCATAAATTTAGGCCCAGCACCCAGGCAGAGGAGAGAGGTCCCGTAACAGACAATCTGGCTTCATGTCAGCAGAGAATCAGTCTTCATATCATAGCAGAGAATCTGGCTTCCCGTTACCCACCACTGGAACAGTCCATTCTCAGATATTTAGGCCCCGGCACCCAGGCAGAGGAGAGAGGTCCCGTAACAGACAATCTGGCTTCATGTCAGCAGAGAATCAGTCTTCATATCATAGCAGAGAATCAGGCTTCACGTCAGCCACCACTGCAACAGTCCATTGTCATAAATTCAGGCCCAGCACCCAGGCAGAGGAGAGAGGTCCCGTAACAGACAATCTGGCTTCATGTCAGCAGAGAATCAGTCTGCATGTCATAGCAGAGAATGAGGCTTCACGTCACCCACCACTGCAACAGTCCATTTTCATAAATTTAGGCCCAGCACCCAGGCAGAGGAGAGAGGTCCCGTAACAGAGGATCTGGCTTCATGTCACCAGAGAATCAGTCTGCATGTCATAGCAGAGAATCAGGCTTCACGTCACCCACCACTGCAACAGTCCATTTTCATAAATTTAGGCCCAGCACCCAGGCAGAGGAGAGAGGTCCCGTAACAGAGGATCTGGCTTCATGTCACCAGAGAATCAGTCTGCATGTCATAGCAGAGAATCAGGCTTCACGTCACCCACCACTGCAACAGTCCATTGTCATAAATTCAGGCCCAGCACCCAGGCAGAGGAGAGAGGTCCCGTAACAGACAATCTGGCTTCATGTCACCAGAGAATCAGTCTGCATGTCATAGCAGAGAATGAGGCTTCACGTCAGCCACCACTGCAACAATCCATTGGCATATATTTAGGCCTAGCACACAGGCAGAGGAGAGGTTCATTCAACTTTGGGTAGCCTTGCAATATAATGGTAAAATGAAAATAAAAATAGGATTGAATGAGGAAGTGCCCTGGAGTCCAATAATATATGGTTATGGGGAGGTAGTTAATGTCTAATCTGGACAAGGGACGGACAGGTCCTGTGGGATCCATGCCTGGTTCATTTTTATGAACGTCAGCTTGTCCACATTGGCTGTAGACAGGCGGCTGCGTTTGTCTGTAATGACGCCCCCTGCCGTGCTGAATACACGTTCAGACAAAACGCTGGCTGCCGGGCAGGCCAGCACCTCCAAGGCATAAAAGGCTAGCTCTGGCCACGTGGACAATTTAGAGACCCAGAAGTTGAATGGGGCCGAACCATCAGTCAGTACGTGGAGGGGTGTGCACACGTACTGTTCCACCATGTTAGTGAAATGTTGCCTCCTGCTAACACGTTGCGTATCAGGTGGTGGTGCAGTTAGCTGTGGCGTGTTGACAAAAGTTTTCCACATCTCTGCCATGCTAACCCTGCCCTCAGAGGAGCTGGCCGTGACACAGCTGCCTTGGCGACCTCTTGCTCCTCCTCTGCCTTGGCCTTGGGCTTCCACTTGTTCCCCTGTGACATTTGGGAATGCTCTCAGTAGCGCGTCTACCAACGTGCGCTTGTACTCGCGCATCTTCCTATCACGCTCCAGTGCAGGAAGTAAGGTGGGCACATTGTCTTTGTAGCGTGGATCCAGCAGGGTGGCAACCCAGTAGTCCGCACAGGTTAAAATGTGGGCAACTCTGCTGTCGTTGCGCAGGCACTGCAGCATGTAGTCGCTCATGTGTGCCAGGCTGCCCAGGGGTAAGGACAAGCTGTCCTCTGTGGGAGGCGTATCGTCATCGTCCTGCCTTTCCCCCCAGCCACGCACCAGTGATGGACCCGAGCTGCGTTGGGTGCCACCCCGCTGTGACCATGCTTCATCCTCATCCTCCTCCACCTCCTCCTCATCCTCGTCCTCCTCGTCCTCCAGTAGTGGGCCCTGGCTGGCCACATTTGTACCTGGCCTCTGCTGTTGCCAAAAACCTCCCTCTGAGTCACTTCGAAGAGACTGGCCTGAAAGTGCTAAAAATGACCCCTCTTCCTCCTCCTCCTCCTCCTCCTCCTGGGCCACCTCCTCTTCCATCATCGCCCTAAGTGTTTTCTCAAGGAGACATAGAAGTGGTATTGTAACGCTGATAACGGTGTCATCGCCACTGGCCATGTTGGTGGAGTACTCGAAACAGCGCAACAGGGCACACAGGTCTCGCATGGAGGCCCAGTCATTGGTGGTGAAGTGGTGCTGTTCTGTAGTGCGACTGACCCGTGCGTGCTGCAGCTGAAACTCCACTATGGCCTGCTGCTGCTCGCACAGTCTGTCCAGCATGTGCAAGGTGGAGTTCCACCTGGTGGGCACGTCGCATATGAGGCGGTGAGCGGGAAGGCCGAAGTTACGCTGTAGCGCAGACAGGCGAGCAGCGGCAGGATGTGAACGCCGGAAGCGCGAACAGACGGCCCGCACTTTATGCAGCAGCTCTGACATGTCGGGGTAGTTGTGAATGAACTTCTGCACCACCAAATTCAGCACATGCGCCAAGCAAGGGATGTGCGTCAAATTGGCTAGTCCCAGAGCTGCAACGAGATTTCGCCCATTATCACACACCACCAGGCCGGGCTTGAGGCTCACCGGCAGCAACCACTCGTCGGTCTGTTGTTCAATACCCCGCCACAACTCCTGTGCGGTGTGGGGCCTGTCCCCCAAACATATGAGTTTCAGAATGGCCTGCTGACGTTTACCCCGGGCTGTGCTGAAGTTGGTGGTGAAGGTGTGTGGCTGACTGGATGAGCAGGTGGAAGAAGAGGAGGAGGAAGCCGAGAAGGAGGAGGTGGCAACAGGAGGCAAAGAATGTTGCCCTGCGATCCTTGGCGGCGGAAGGACGTGCGCCAAACAGCTCTCCGCCTGGGGCCCAGCTGCCACTACATTTACCCAGTGTGCAGTTAGGGAGATATAGCGTCCCTGGCCGTGCTTACTGGTCCACGTATCTGTGGTTAGGTGGACCTTGCTACAGATGGCGTTGCGCAGTGCACACTTGATTTTATCGGATACTTGGTTGTGCAGGGAAGGCACGGCTCTCTTGGAGAAGTAGTGCCGGCTGGGAACAACATACTGTGGGACAGCAAGCGACATGAGCTGTTTGAAGCTGTCTGTGTCCACCAGCCTAAATGACAGCATTTCATAGGCCAGTAGTTTAGAAATGCTGGCATTCAGGGCCAGGGATCGAGGGTGGCTAGGTGGGAATTTACGCTTTCTATCAAATGTTTGTGAGATGGAGAGCTGAACGCTGGCGTGTGACATGGTTGAGACGCTTGGTGACGGAGGTGGTGGTGGTGGTGTTGGTGGTACATCCCCTGTTTGCTGGGCGGCAGGTGCCAACGTTCCTCCAGAGGCGGAGGAAGAGGCCGAGGCGGCAGCAGCAGAATAGGCCGAGGCGGCAGCAGCAGAAGAGGTAGCAGGGGGAGCCTGAGTGACTTCCTTGGTTTTAAGGTGTTTACTCCACTGCAGTTCATGCTTTGCATGCAGGTGCCTGGTCATGCAGGTTGTGCTCAGGTTCAGAACGTTAATGCCTCGCTTCAGGCTCTGATGGCACAGCGTGCAAACCACTCGGGTCTTGTCGTCAGCACATTGTTTGAAGAAGTGCCATGCCAGGGAACTCCTTGAAGCTGCCTTTGGGGTGCTCGGTCCCAGATGGCGGCGGTCAGTAGCAGGCGGAGTCTCTTGGCGGCGGGTGTTCTGCTTTTGCCCACTGCTCCCTCTTTTGCTACGCTGTTGGCTCGGTCTCACCACTGCCTCTTCCTCCGAACTGTGAAAGTCAGTGGCACGACCTTCATTCCATGTGGGGTCTAGGACCTCATCGTCCCCTGCATCGTCTTCCACCCAGTCTTGATCCCTGACCTCCTGTTCAGTCTGCACACTGCAGAAAGACGCAGCAGTTGGCACCTGTGTTTCGTCATCATCAGAGACATGCTGAGGTGGTATTCCCATGTCCTCATCATCAGGAAACATAAGTGGTTGTGCGTCAGTGCATTCTATGTCTTTCACCGCTGGGGAAGGGCTAGGTGGATGCCCTTGGGAAACCCTGCCAGCGGAGTCTTCAAACAGCATAAGAGACTGCTGCATAACTTGAGGCTGAGACAGTTTCCCTGGTATGCATGGGGGTGATGTGACAGACTGATGGGGTTGGTTTTCAGGCGCCATCTGTGCGCTTTCTGCAGAAGACTGGGTGGGAGATAATGTGAACGTGCTGGATCCACTGTCGGCCACCCAATTGACTAATGCCTGTACCTGCTCAGGCCTTACCATCCTTAGAACGGCATTGGGCCCCACCATATATCGCTGTAAATTCTGGCGGCTACTGGGACCTGAGGTAGTTGGTACACTAGGACGTGTGGATGTGGCAGAACGGCCACGTCCTCTCCCAGCACCAGAGGGTCCACTAACACCACCACGACCATGTCCACGTCCGCGTCCCTTACTAGATGTTTTTCTCATTGTTATGGTTCACCACAACAACAAATATATTATTTGGCCCAATGTATTGTATTCAAATTCAGCGGGATATAAATTTGAGGCCTAGTATTTAGGCGCTGGGTGACCGGTATGGATTTAGTGACAGAATTAGACTTGGAAATGCACAGAAGCGTGTGTGTGAAGTTATTCTGAATGACCCTATGTGCACCTTCAATATGATCTACCCTTTTAGGGATAGATTTCAAATAGCTCTGATATAGCAGAAACCACTAAATTATGAAATTGCTAAATTGGGAATTGTATTTCAACCCAGAACAAGAAATGTGCTTGAACGGACACTAAATAACTCGCCCAGCTACAGCACTAGGGACAGATTTAGCGGGATATAAATTTGAGGCCTAGTATTTAGGCGCTGGGTGACAGGTATGGGTTTAGTGCCAGAATTAGACTTGGAAATACACAGTAGCGGGTGTGTGTGAAGTTATTCTGAATGACCCAATGTGCACCTTGAATATTATATACCCTTTTAGGGATAGATTTCAAATAGCTCTGATATAGCAGAAACCACTAAATTATGAAATTGCTAAATTGGGAATTGTATTTCAACCCAGAACAAAAAATGTGCTTGAACGGACACTAAATAACTCGCCCAGCTACAGCACTAAGGACAGATTTAGCGGGATATAAATTTGAGGCCTAGTATTTAGGCGCTGGGTGACAGGTATGGGTTTAGTGCCAGAATTAGACTTGGAAATACACAGTAGCGGGTGTGTGTGAAGTTATTCTGAATGACCCAATGTGCACCTTGAATATTATATACCCTTTTAGGGATAGATTTCAAATAGCTCTGATATAGCAGAAACCACTAAATTATGAAATTGCTAAATTGGGAATTGTATTTCAACCCAGAAGAAAAAATGTGCTTTGACGGACACTAAATAACTTTCCCAGCTACAACAGGACAGCGGTAACGAGAGATTTAGCAGGATATAAATTTGAGGCCTAGTATTTAGGCGCTGGGTGACAGGTATGGGTTTAGTGACAGAATTAGACTTGAAAATACACAGTAGCGGGTGTGTGTGAAGTTATTCTGAATGACCCAATGTGCACCTTGAATATTATATACCCTTTTAGGGACAGATTTCAAATAGCTCTGATATAGCAGAAACCACTAAATTATGAAATTGCTAAATTGGGAATTGTACTTCAACCCAGAACAAAAAATGTGCTTTGACGGACACTAAATAACTTTCCCAGCTACAACAGGACAGCGGTAACGAGAGATTTAGCGGGATATAAATTTGAGGCCTAGTATTTAGGCGCTGGGTGACCGGTATGGATTTAGTGACAGAATTAGACTGGGATATGGCCAAAAAATAACCACACTATTGCTGGTTAAATGCACTTGGTGACGGGCGCAGCTTGCCCCTGATGTAGTATATGGCCAAAAAATGAACAGACTATTGCTGATTAAATGCACTTGGTGTCACAGCTTGACCAACCACACTACTGAGGGTTAAATGCACTTGGTGACGGGCGCAGCTTGCCCCTGATGTAGTATATGGCCAAAAAATAAACAGACTATTGCTGGTTAAATGCACTTGGTGTGACAGCTTCACCCTGATGTAGGCTTTAGCCAGAAAACAACCACACCATTGAGGGTTAAATGCACTTGGTGACTGGCGCAGCTTGCCCCTGATTTTGTATATGGCCAAAAAATGAACAGACTATTGCTGGTTAAATGCACTTGGTGTGACAGCTTCACCCTGATGTAGGCTTTAGCCAAAAAACAACCACACCATTGAGGGTTAAATGCACTTGGTGACAGGCGCAGCTTGCCCCTGATTTTGTATATGGCCAAAAAATGAACAGACTATTGCTGGTTAAATGCACTTGGTGTGACAGCTTCACCCTGATGTAGGCTTTAGCCAAAAAACAACCACACCATTGAGGGTTAAATGCACTTGGTCGCAGCTTGTGCTGGCGCACCACAAGACACAAAATGGCCGCCGATCACCCCAGAAAAATGTGACTGACAAACGGTCTGGGCAGCCTAAAAACAGTGAGCAATTGAGGATCAGCAGCTCAATGATCCACAGCTGCAGATCGATCAGTTAATCAAGTCCTTTGGAGGAGTTAATCTGCCTAATCTCGCCCTACTGTCGCAGCCGCAACCTCTCCCTACGCTAATCAGAGCAGAGTGACGGGCGGCGCTATGTGACTCCAGCTTAAATAGAGGCTGGGTCACATGGTGCTCTGGCCAATCACAGCCATGCCAATAGTAGGCATGGCTGTGATGGCCTCTTGGGGCAAGTAGTATGACGCTTGTTGATTGGCTGCTTTGCAGCCTTTCAAAAAGCGCCAAGAAAGCGTCACAAAAGCGCCAAGAAAGCGACGAACACCGAACCCGAACCCGGACTTTTACGAAAATGTCCGGGTTCGGGTCCGTGTCACGGACACCCCAAAATTCGGTACGAACCCGAACTATACAGTTCGAGTTCGCTCATCCCTATACAAATACAAAAAAAAATGTACCCAGTAGACAAACTAGAATCTCGGGGAAATGAACTTGCGGTCACGTTTGTCAGACTTTGAAGTCCTAAGCAGACGTCTGTAAAAATAAGGAGATCCATTTCTCTGCCAAGTTAAAACTAAGAAAAATATCAGATTTCTCCAATTCTCTACACGTCATTCCTTTTATGGTCATGCTTAATGCAGAAAACATATGTTTCCACTGAATGACTGCCAACTGTTATATATATATATGCTTGTAAAAACATACAGAAGATCAGATGGCTTTACCCAGAATACATTGGTGGCATGTCAGAATATTTAGACAGCTGACATACACACTCATAAATCTTTAGCACTTTCAAAGTCTAATGAATGGCCATTTGTATGGAATGGAAGTAAATTGAATTTAGGCAGACATATTGGTTAAATGTCTACTTGACTGGAGGAATCCTACAATTCTTTGGTTTTACATCACAAGAGGCACCAGAGAATCTACGATGTGGTTCTGAAAAGACAGGGTCTCAGCATAGAGTCCTATGGAACATAATTTTACTTGGTGCAACTGCTATATGGACTGGACCATCTAGAAAAGAAAAAGAGTTGAAGACATTGCCAAGGGTGGGTTAAAGCAAGCTCTGTTGAGATGTCCTCATTATAAGTGCCACAAAGGGTCTTCTACAAACTTGGTATATTTGGTTTGGCAAAATAAATTGTCTTTGAGAAGCTCTTATTGCTTTTTATTCTGCTATTAAACTTTATTAAAGTGACCCTTACATAAGAAAGTTGTACTTTTGTAAACACAGTTTTCATTAAAGAAAACTATTGTTTTTAGAATTTTTTAGCTGTTTCATTTTGGCAGTACTATGCCATAGAATATTACTTACAGAATATTGTTCTTCTGCTGTAGTCATCACTGAGAGTTAAAACTGTACTGCTGTTGCTGTTGAGAGGGGACAATATTATCTGTTAGTAAAATGGTAGATTAGTAGAATTAGTGTAATGTGTGATGCTCTGAATGAGTCACTCATCCCACCGTCCCACTCTGGTCACAGTCAATGTTCTGACTGAGACCATTAGACAAGACTGTTTGCAATGCTAAAAGTTCAAACTCCAAACAAACAAGAAGTTAAAGAGTCAGGACGGGAAGAACAAATGGAGTGGCTTTGAATAATTATATCCAGAAAACTATCTAGCCAAGTTTTGTAACATCAAAATGCATAGAATATTTACATATAAGCTGTTATTATGTGATAAAAATGTTGTTAATAGTGAATATTTAACTCTGGCACCTAAAGGTGGCCATGCACATTAGATAAAAGTAGGTTAATGCTTGAACAACCATGGAACGAACAATCATCTAGGCAACAATTGTTCATTTGACACCGCCATATACATGCCTTTACAGTTGTTCAAACTGACTATATAGTTCCAGTGACCGAGGATAAAAAAAATTCTGGGTAAGGGGTACTTGGCTGATGACCACTAAGGAACATATTACACTGCAAAATGAATATAATGTACAATGTCTAAATAGCACAAAATGCATAACAATTCAAAACAAGTAAATGCCCCTATAGGGCTCTCAAATAATATCCATATAAAGTGACCCAAAAATAGTTCAATTCACAATCTAATCTAATAAGAATCATATGTCAAAATAATACCGCTATACACTCTGTATGGCACTGTGTGACCGACACTGCTTATGGGGGCACATTGTATGGTGGCGGTGTAACGCTGTTTATGGGGACACTTTTTGAGTGTCACATGTTCATAAAAGGATTCATTGTCAGCACAAGCTTTAGGTGCTAGGTCTTCTAAGGCACTCTTAGGGCAGCTGAGCTAGGACTGAAGTGGGACCTCATTGCACCATTTTTTATGGTGCCCACAAATGTTACACCCCGGCCAAAGTCCTCACTGTATGACTTCATGTAATTGAACTATCCTACATGGGCACAGCTAATATTAGATCACTCATAGATTTACAGAAGAAGTTTCTGAATATAGTTTTGAAGAAATGAGATAACGACCCTAAGTATATGGGCACCTTTCCTTAGCATTTGCTGCAGGCAGATGAGTGAATAGAGTTTTTAACACAATGATAAAATTCAATAGCCATGTCCTGAGGAAGAAGCCATTAAAGCAAAACGGGGCAAATTTATAGGCTAGTGGCTCTTTATGGACTGGAATTTAAAATGTGTAGGCTACGAATAGCAATGTAAAGTTTCACCTCCCAATAAAATGTTAGAAACTAGTTAAGAAGACCACCCACATAAATTCTGTCATCTTCCCCAGAACTCTTGGCTCACAAAGGTTATTACACATTCTATTCTCATGCTGAAAAAAGACAACAGAGTACTTGATGCATGTGCATCTAGAGCATTGTGTCAGTGTAGCTCAATGGTGGCCTCCTTATCACCATCCACAGGAAAGTGTCCGTGAAAGAAATGAAGCTGAAATAATTGATAGGTCATGAAATACCCCATTATCCCAGGCATTCTAGGAAAAGAATAGGGACATTGATTGTTTCCCATTCAAATGGTTTTGATTGTCCTTATGAGTAGAGATGCACAAATTGATTCTGTAGGATCAAAAATTTTGCTGATTCGATTTAGAAGACTTTTTGAAAAAAGGGAGAGGGAAAGCAAGAGACAAAGAGATAGAGGGAGAAAGAGGGAGAGACGATGAGAGGGAAAGAGAGAGAGGTAAAACAACAGGGAGAGCGAAAGAAAGGGAGTGGGAGAGAGATGATGAAGAGATAAAGCGAGTGAGAAAGAGAGGGAAATAGGTAAAGGTAAAGATAGAGGGGGAAAAGGGGAGACTAAAAAAGAGAGGTAGAGCAAGAGAGAGAGAAAAAGAGATGGAGAGAAAGACAGGAAGGAAGAGAGGGAAAGAGGTAGAAGGAAAGAGAGGGGGGAGAAGAAAAGAAAGAGTGAAGGAGAGGGAAGGAGAGAGCGAGAGAGGGGGAGAAGGAAAAAGAGAACTAAAACAATTTGTAATGACCGGCGTCACGCAAAGGGAGGGTAAAGGGAAGGCCCTGCCCAAGGGAGAGGGAAAGGTGGTGACCCCTGACCCACCTTGCAGCTGGCACCTGACTGCCCTGACGTCCCTAGACGGGTTCCTCACCCGTACGCCGATCACGTGACCAAACCCTGGCCCAACAGGGATCCGGAGGGTAACGTTCTGGAACAACAACCAGGGAACGCAGCAACACAGCTCCAGTGGGTCAGTATAGAAGTCCAGGCAGGAAGCTCTATATCTGGCAACCAGAGAAGTGGGAGAGGGGAATATAAGGAGGTTAGGAGTGCTGGACAAGGAACAGCTGAGGATCCCTGAGTGAGCCAAAAAGGGTTGCAAAGCAAACCCAGAAAGCTACCATAAAGAAACAGCCCTATCTTTCTACATAGAGCGCGCAGCCACCCGCTGCGACTTCCTGACCCCGGGTATAACGGAGTCAGGCGTGGTTCTTGACATCCTCGTGACACAATTGTTTTAAGGATTCAGCAAATATTTTTCTAAATGATATTGGAACAAACACATTAAAGGCAACATGAAAACAGCAGCCCCAAATTTCATAAAGCTAGGCCTGTCCCATATGCTCTCTGTGGCAAAGTTGAAAAATAGTTGGATAGAATGGAGTCAGAAATTATTATGTCCAAAGTTGACTGTAGTCCATGGGCAACTCTTGTTGTTCTAATAACCAAGAGAAATAGCAGTGTCCAAATGTGTGGTGAGTTCAAAGTCACTATTAATCATGTGTTACAAACAGAACAATTTTCACCACCAAAATTGAGGATATTTTTTGCAAACCTATCTGGCGGAAAATATTTTTGCAAAATTAATTTAGTAGAGGCTTACCAATGAAAATGGAGGAAGACTCTAAAGTATCCTTCAGATTGAATACTCACAAATGATAATATTGTTATAATAGAATCATGTTTGGTGTTGCCTCTGCTCCATCAATCTGGCAAAGGGCTATGGATCAGGTTTTACAAAGCTGTCCAAGGACCCAATGCTTTTTGGATGACATCATTTGCATTAGAGAAACCGATGAGATACATCTGCAAGATCTGAAAACTGTCCTAAAATGATTAGAAGAGTATGGCCTCAGGGCTCGTCAAGAAAAGTGTGAATTCTTTAAATTGAGTATTACTTACTGTGGGCACATTATTGATGCTCAAGGCTTACACACAAGATTCAAGCTGTGGTGAATGCATCAAGGCCACAGCATGTGTCACAGCTACAGTCCTTTTGGGGATTCATAAACTACTACAGTTGGTTCCTACTAAACCTAGCCTCTGTGTTCCATCCATTAAATGCTTTGCTCTACAAGAACAAAGGCCCTCAAATTGGACTTAAATTTGTGAATTGGCCTTTAAAGAAGCAAAGAGGCTAGTGACATCTGATACAGTGCCAACACACTAAGACCCCAACTTACCCATAAAATTAGCTTGTAATGCTTCACCTTATGGCATTGATGCTGTTTTATCACATATAATGAAAGTGTCAGCATAGTAGGTAAGCAAAACACACACGGTGAGCCCTAACTTGCACCCAAATCGCTGTCCCTGTCTACTTGCAGAGCAAGCCCTAAGCGGCAAGTCCACAACTGGTCATCCGTCCCTATGCTGGTAAGTGCAGGGAGTCAAACCAAGCACCTACGGTAAAAACCGCAGGGACCTGTTCACACAACTGGAACCCAGAACAGACAAGCACACAGAGGAAGGTCGTGCAGGAAAAGGTTAATGTCGGGAGCCAAGAGAGAGGTCTAAGTCAATCCGAAGGCAAATCCAAAAATCCAAATCCAAATAGCAACAATCCAAACCTCAAAAAAAGCAACTGGAACACAGCAAGGGATAACCTATAACTGGCAAGGGTGCATTGCCAGCAGGGGTTTAAATAGAGCGCTAAGTCCCTGGATCAGAACCTGGCAGATCCATGACTCGGCGCTCCATTAGTCCGAACACAGCACAAAGGAGAGATCAGCTGAACAATCATCCCACTGCTAGTCTCCTTCAGCACATTGCCTCTACGAGGAGAAAGAGAATTCCATCCCATTGCTAATGACGCTGTTGCATCACCAGGAGGTGTAGCTTAGCAGCATGTCTCTCCTGGCGCAGTTGCGCCAAAGCTGGAGATCTCACTTCTGGAACCCAGACAGGTAGGTTTGTGACAGAAAGATAAAAGTGAACTACCTGTAGCTTTTCCTACTCGATCTCCTATTTCTGACGGAAAAAAATTACGCACAGGTTGATAGAGAGGCCCAAAGCCTTGTCTGGGGAGTAAAATTATTCAACCAATATCTGTATGGAAGAGAATTTATCCTTGCTACTCATCTGTCCACTTTCACACAGACCAGGTCATGTGCGCAGCTGCAGCATTAAGGTGAATTGGGCTGAGCAGCAGTATCATGAACACGTGTGGGGGAGGAGAACATTTTCCTTTAATTTAAATGACCCTCCTAATTATATTTTAACAAGTGACAAGAAAATTCCATATGTCTGAATGCATGATTAATTATGTCCACAGGTTGCAATGAACATTTTCTGAACAATGTGGAATAAATCACATTAATGCATAAGGTATATTGTGCCTTTAAGCTGCGTGTGAAAATGACAGATTACAGGCTGACGCATTTCAGCTGCCATAAATTAACGGGATTATTTATCCTGCTGTGCAATTGCCGTACAGTTTACAGTGGAATCACCGTTTGTCTTTCGGACATCCCATTTATTAGGTTTTGTCTAATTCGCCTTCGATGGCTCCACTTTACATTCTCATTGAGGCTCTTGACTTTCAATAGGAATAAAGCATTCAAGGGCTCACCTCATCTAACAATAAATGAGCGTGGAATAGCCATCAGCATGCAGAGGCTTCATCTATTACCAGACTCACTGCTCCTGATTATACAGAGAAGAATGTTCGCTTTTATGGCCGTACCTCCAGTATACCAAACCCACTGAGATTACTACACATGGTAGAATTTAATTAACTTGACAAAAGATCCTAATTGTTTCCATTCCTTTTTTATTTTTTTTGGAGAAGGCGCACAGACTCTTTTTGAACTATACCGTACACCGGAGGTTTAGATTTTTTTTATCCTTTAGACATCATCTCAACATTGGTTTCACAGCTACAAACTTTCCTTATTATGCATAATACTAATGGTCAGAAACAACATAGAATTATGAGAACAGATTCAATTTTTTAGTACTATTCAGAGATCTATTATCCCAGCTGCATACAGTAGCTAACTTGAACATTTCTACTTGTCAAACATACATGTTTATTGTCAAAGGGAAAGGGAGGTAAGCAGCAACCAGATGCCACTGGCACTGCTTATCAACCAACTGAATAAAGGTTAAGGGATGCATAAAATCAACAAGCTGAGCCTATGGTGGCTATTGTGAAATTCAGCCCTGGGTAGCATTACTAATAGCTCCTCAAACTGGCAGCAAACTGCCCATACCAAGCATTTACTGCTCAGCTATTATTTCTTAAAGTACTTGTTATAAAGCGGATGGGGATCCCCTGTGTCTACTGAACAGATTTTACTTGGGGCTACTCCTAAGGATAGGTTCACACAGAGTTTTTAGAGTAGTGTTGATCACGAATATTTGAATCGCAAATATTAATCGTGAATATCGGCACTTCGAGAATTCGCTAATATTTAGAATATAGTGATATATATTTGGAATTTTGAATATTCTAGAATTTTTTTTTCCACCAGTAACCTCCCTGCTTCTTGCTTGTGGGCCAATGAGAAGGCTGCAATGTCTTTGTATGATCTTAGCAATATCCCTAGCAACCAATAGAAAAGTTGCCTACCCCTTACTATATAAGAACCTCCCCAGCAGCCATTTTCTACAGTTTTTTTAAGTTCTGATAGAGAGTGAGCAGTGTCATTGCTGTGCTCTGTGCTTTCCACACTACATTAGACAGATAGTTAGAGGGCTTATATATATATATAATACAGATAGTTAGTGGGAGATAGTCAGGGTAGGTTATATCCTGGTATAGTGGAGCTGTTGCAGTGCAGGGTGTTAGGTAGTGTGATAGGTTCTGCTGTCCATACATACATGCTACAGACAAAGTGCTGTGATGTCACAAGTTCACAACAATACTTAGTGCACCAATCAGTAATAAGTCAGACCTGCTTAAATGTGAAGTTTCACGTATTACACCAAAATATTCTTATCGTTAGTGACGATTTGCGCAATCGCGAATATATTGGAGCACTCTAACTGCATATAAAGCCATTTTTAATGTTCTGCCGCGCCAACCATTTTCTCCAGTCTCGGGAAACGTCTAGCAGCTTGTAAAATGTAGCAAAAGTGACGCACGCCTGTATTTTGTGCGCATTACGCGAATATTACATTGCCGATTTTTAGTGATCAAGAAAATAATCTCGAATTCGCAAATATATGATGAATATTTGCCCAAATATTTGTGAAATATTGCGAATTCGAATATAGCCTCTGCCGCTCATCACTATTTTAGAGAAGGTTTTACCTGCAGGTTTTTCAGCCAAATCCAGAAGAAGATTCAATAGGTATTATCAGGTTGAAAAGCTGCAGGAAAATATGCCTCAAAATCTCCTCCAAAAACCTCCAGGTGAAGCTATGTGAACCATAAGGTTGTTATTGAAGTGGACCCCCATGTCCTCACCCTTTTTCCCCTATACAGAGATTGGGATGCTGCAGGGGAACCACCAGGCATAGTCTTTGTTCATTAGACTGCTGACCCACAGAGGTCAACAGACACCAATGTGAAGCACTAAGGGATCAGGCAAAATATTAGTCAGGGACAGGCCGAGGTCAGGGCAAGCAGAGCTTGTGAAAATGAAAGTCAGTTTGAGGGTCATGGCAGGCAGCTCAAGGTAAATACGAGGTACAGGCAGAGATCAAGTCAGGCAGCGAAAGGGACGGAAACAAGCAGAAGTCTATATGAGAGAAACGCACCTTTGCAGGAAACTAGAACTTATTGCATAGGCACCTTCCACATGGGAAGGTGTCTTAAATACCCCCAGGGAGGCTAGCCATAGGCTCTAGAATATTTAGGTTTGTGCATGCATAGCTTACCTACAGGCAATGTGAGGTATAGCTGTCAGGAGGCTGCGAGGGAAGGACAGAGCAGCTCTTCCCAGCAGCCCTGCCCAACGGATAGAGCAGAGGGATGACGGCAAAAGCCATTGCCAAGAGGAATATGGCAATAGGCACAGAGCTCTGGTGTAACACTTCTTTAATAGAATAAAAGCTGCATTGTGATTGGTTGCCATAGGCAAGAAGACCAGGTTTCCAAATCGACAGTTTTGATAAATGAGGCCCGTTACTCCTTCCCCGTGAGGTTGATGATGCAATCATTTTGTGTTAAATAGAATGAA
Organism: Bufo gargarizans; assembly: GCF_014858855.1. Classification (NCBI taxonomy): domain Eukaryota; kingdom Metazoa; phylum Chordata; class Amphibia; order Anura; family Bufonidae; genus Bufo; species Bufo gargarizans. Next base: position 108,031,161 of record NC_058089.1, read on the forward strand.
ATCACAGTTAAATAAAAAGTAAAAGTGTATTCGAAAAAGAGCTTAAGATAATGATTTATTTGAGCTCCTTAGTAGGAGGCTATGTGTTCTTCCATTTTCCTATGCTGACCCTTGCTTTACCTCTCGAGTTCTGCTTCTGTGGTTACACAAAGCAAGGTAGAAAAATTCACAACTCTCGCTAACGGCATTTCCAGCTACCAGTCAAGAACTGGCACAAAAAATACAATTTATATTAGAAATTGCAGTTTAATTGAGCAGCATAATGACTAACAACATACTTAATTTTCATCAAACCCTATCCCTTAGGAATAAAAACAATGTAAAAATAAATTGAAAACATTATCCTATATTAAACTTCCTAGTAGATTTTCTTAGAGCTACTTGTAATATACAAGATGCAAAATAGCTCTAAAAAAAACAACAACTGAATATACTACATAATAATACAATACAAATAATAGCGGTCTTATCTGGAGGCTAATTCTAATTTAAGAATATAAATCCAGATCAAGAAAAAGTTACAAATAAAAAATATTTCAGCTAAATGTGTAAAAAATAAACATAGCCAAAAATGCAATGCACAGGAATTTAATAGTTAATAAAAGGGGGTAATGGCATGATTGATGCAAAAAAATAATAGCAGATATCATATGGTACATGACAATTAGAGATGAGCGAAAAATTTGATTTGGCTTCTTTGCCGAATTTTACAAAAAAATTCTATTTGTGAAAAATTACTTTGTCACGAAGTGCATTCCTTTGTATATAGTGGGCGCAAAGATCTGGAATGGCGATCGGCTGCCCCCGTCATTGAACCCCTTAAATGCCACCTCCATCACTGATCGCAGCATCTGAAGCTACAATTTAGGCCTTTCATGGGTTAATCAGGGTAAAAAAACGAATAAATAAATAAATACGTCATCCGTATTTTTTGCGTATTACGGTCGTGTGCATGAGGCCTTATTCAGCACAATTTTCAAATTTCATCTTTTACCAGATGACATTTATATTGTGGGCCTCCATAGGACATATGGACACAAAACGGTAGGAAACCGTAAGTAGATTTAATGGGAATTATTTGTAAAGGTGATTCATTTTCAATTTTGGGTGGATAAGAACAATTAAAAAAATGGTTGTTACGGATATACCTTTAGCAATATATTTATAGGCAGTAAACAACATTGCTTCCCTTGTTAGGACATGCAGGGGTGCAACTAGTCTTTCTGCTGCCTGAGGCAAAAATTTTAATGTTTCATGCCAGTGATTTTACCTCTGATGTAGGCATTTTCTTTCCTCATCTTCTCCATTCGGACCAGACCGCCTTGATGACCTCTTTTAGCCACCTCTCGTCTCTGCAGAGTTTGGCGCACAGACATCTTAGGTCCCTCACTTTTAAATAATGCACTTCATGGTTCCCCAAAAGTTGTATCCTGGTGTTATCCCCAATACTGTGCCTACTGTGCTCCTCAATGCAATAGTTCCATACATGCGATGTAGGTCACATACATCTTCCAGCCTATGGCATGAGTTGCCGTGACCTTCTGTGCCGAATCTCATGTGGTGGAAAATGCTTGTGTCAGGATGTAGGATTTTGTGAGCATGTGATCTGATACCTGGCACAGCCAGCCGAAATGATGTCATGGTGACCTCTTGCACTATTTTACTGCTTCATAGGCTTTAGGTCTAGCCTATAAGGCTGAACAATGGGGACGGGGGCAGATGCGTCCCTTGTCCTTACACCTGGCATTCTTCTTTAGAAGGGTTTTGTTTGTTAACTACTTTTAGTTATCACCTATTTGCCGGATAGATGATAACTGTATGATTGCTGCAGGTCTCACTGCTGGGATCCCTACCAATCAGGACAGAGATACCAATTCCTTGGCATGAATGTTCGGTGATGCTCATGCATGACCACTATGCTAATATAAACTTCTATAGGAGTGTCAACTACAATGTTCAGCTAGTCCCCCTGAAGTAAACTGAGTGGTAGTCATGCAAACCTATGTGTCTACTGAATGTGCAATAGAAGGAAGAAGGTGACTGATGAAAAAATCTATGACTTCAAAATAAGACTACACAAGGTTTGTTTGTAGTCTGTTGCTATGGAGCCACACTGGTGAGCACAGGAGCTGTAGATTTAGAGATTTTTGATTATTTTTTTAGTTTTGCACAAGCTGAAAATGTTGTTGCAATGGGGGACCTACCTTTGCATGTAAGCTTCACGGTTTCTTAATCGTGGGAGGTGCAGGCACCCATAATGTTAGAACTTTGTGACTGGAAGCAGGTAATTTAGTCCTATGTACTATTATAAAAATATTTCCAAGCTCTGATAAAATATGAAAAAACTTTAAGTATAAAATTTTGGCTGCGGAAGGCTGTTGGTTTCTTTCTTCTGACAGTTGTGGTTATGATGAGCTATGCTTCCTTGTACATAATGTTAGACGTTACTATTGTTATCTAGACGTCTGTATAATTGCAGCTTAGGTTTCATGAAAGCATGTCTGACCTCATAATTACGGCCTTATGTCCAAAAAAATGAAAGGCATATTTTAGTTGTGGGCACAGACTCCCTTTGTTATTAGGTTGTATGTGGTTTTGTAGGTTTGGATCCTACCCTGGCCACAACACTCATGATATTTTTGTAGAAGTAATGGACAGGAATTTTATGTTGAATACCAATTTGGGGATTTGGGATTTCAGATGGTTCATAACCAAAATTATGGCTTATACATCAAGACATTTTCATTGCAAAAATACTAAATCTTAAAGTTGACCTGGCAGGAAGGACATGGTGGAAGCTGCACATTGCTTACAATATTTTATTTTCCCCATAAATATAACAATCATCATGCTGGAACCTTGATGAGTCCAATATAAGTCAATGGGATCTATCAGGTACCTCTGGTATTGGTTGTAGGATAGATCTGGCAGAGCATAAATGGTTAAATTATGGACCAAAGGCACAATGCAAATACAGTACAAGCATATCCTTGTCCTATCTAAACTACCGTAGTTAAATAAGAATGTAAAAAAAAAACCTTTTTATTATCGTATTTCTATGCTGGGATATTACTAGAAGTTAGTTGAAGTAAGAGATCCTGATGATAACGACATGTCCCTTTCTAATTTCTGTCAATTGCAGCTCTGTTGTGAAGACCTGGAGCGGATTCAATTACTGGTGTTGAGCGAGAATATTCGAATAGCAAATTTTTATCGTGAATATCGCCACTTCGAGAATTTGCGAATATTTAGTGCTATGTATTCGTTTTATTGAATATTCAGCATTTTTTTCCATCTCAACACATGATTCCTCTCTGCTTCTTGCTTGTGGGCCAATGAGAAGGAAGCAATGTCAAGTTCACAACAATACTTAGTGCACCAATCAGTAATCTGTAGTCAGACCTGCAAAAATGTGAAGTTGCACGTAGTGCGAAAAAATATTCGAATCACTGCCGATTAGCGCAATCGCGAATATGTTGGAGCACTAGACTCTATCTGCATATAAAGCTATTGTAATGTTCTGCCGTGCCGACCATTTTCTCCAGTCTCAGGAGAAACTCATGAAACTTCTAGCAGCTTGAAAAATGTAGCCAAAGTGACCCACGCCTGTAATTCGCGTTCACATCACGCGATTTTTTTTTTACATTGATGATTTTTTGCATTCAATAAAATAATCTCGAATTCGCGAATATATGACGAATATTCTACAAAATATTTGTGAAATATCGCGAATTCGAATATATAGCCCCTGCTGCTCATCACTAGAAATTATCAACAATATCCTGGCAAAGATAGCAAGCATATAAAAAGCTAAGACTGGATTACTATACACAATACAATATTAATATATCTACATCATTCATAGGAACCTAGAATATTGAATATTGATGGAAGAAAAAATAACATGGTCCATTTAGTCTTCCCTTATGTTGTTTTCATTTTTTTTTTGTTAGGAAAGATATCGGATTGCCTAAGGTGTGTTTGAATGGGTTTTCCGGGGACTTATTTTTTTCTTAAAACAGAAGTGAAATGGGATAAATAAAAAATGCTGCCCTCATTGGTTTCCTGCTGGTGATGTTCTTATGGACCAGCTGCTTTGCACTGTTTTATCCCAATCTCAACACACAGGAAACGGCTTCAGGGGATATTTCACCAAATCCTGGCCCTCCCTCTGTTGCTAACTTCTCCTCTGCCACACACAGAACCTCCACAAATCTGATTAATGTTAACTGCACATCCTCTCCAGTCTCTTTTAACTGCACACTCTGGAAGGCACGGTCAGTCCGTAATAAACTACCCACAACCCACGATTTCTTCCTCTCAAGCTCTCTGAACTTGCTAGCCCTTACAGAAACCTGGTGACTATTCACTATTGATTCTGCTGGAGCATTTGATACCGTAGACCATAAACTCCTTCTCACCATGCTCCACTCAATTGGCCTTAAGGACACTGCTCTCTCTTGGTTCTTTTCCTATCTCTCTGGTCGCTCCTTTAGTGTATCATTCGCTGGCTCTTCTTCTTCTCCTCTTCCTCTTGATGTCGGCGTTCCTCAGGGCTCAGTACTAGGTCCTCTACTCTTCTCCCTCTATACAGCCCCCATCGGACAGACTATCAGTAGATTTGGCTTTCGATACCATCTCTATGCTGACGACACCCAACTATACACTTCATCCCCTGATATTACCCCTGCTTTACTCCAAAACACCAGTAAATGTCTGGCAGCTGTCTCTAACATCATGTCCTCTCTGTATCTAAAACTAAACCTCTCAAAAACTGAACTTCTTGCCTTTCCCCCATCTACTAACTCATCTAAACTTGATATTTCGATTTCGGTTTGCAGCACTATCATAACTCCTGTGCAACATGCCCGCTGTCTTGGGGCCACATTTGACTCTGATCTTTGCTTTGTTCCCTATATTCAATACTTACACGCTCTTTTCTGCACCTCAAGAATATCGCCAGAATCCGCCCTTTTCTTATGGTGGAAACTGCAAAAACTCTTGTTGCCTTGATTCATTCTCATCTTGACTACTGCAACACATTACTAATCGGTCTCCCTCTCACTAAACTCTCCCCCCTTCAGTTTGTCCTAAATTCTGCAGCCAGGCTCATCTATCAATCCAACCGCTATACTGATGCTACTAGTCGGTGCCAGTCACTTCACTGGTTGCCCATCCACCACAGAATACAGTTCAAACTTCTCACCCTCACCCACAAAGCTCTCCACAGTGCTGCACCTCCATACATCTCCTCCCTCATCTCCATCTACCACCCTACTCGTACTCTCCGTTTGTTAGCGAACTAAGATTAATAACCTCCATAATTCGTACCTCTCACTCCCGTCTACAATATTTTTCTCAAGCTACACCTACTCTCTGGAATACTCTGCCCTGGAATACTAGGTCAATTCACAACTTTTCAAACGTGCCTTAAAAACACATCTTTTCAGGCAGGCTTATCAAGCTACCTAAAATGACTATTCCCCGACTAAACCTCCCCCCACTAACTCCTCTGGCCTGAACTCGATCCTCTAGTAGTCCCAAACCCGAAGCAGATCGTACGGCACCACTCCTGTCAGTTCAAATCCTACTTATCACAATCAACTACCTTATGTGTCACCCCAATTCCTCATAGATTGCAAGCTCTTGCGAGCAGGGCCCTGACTCCTAGTGTTTCAGTTGCATATTAGCCAGTTAGTTTTGTTTCGTACATGAACCCTATGAATTTGTAAAGCGCTGCAGTATATTGTGGTGCTATATAAATACATTTTATTATTATTATTATTATTTATCATTATTATTATTAACTGCCCATTCAGGCAATCACTTGCTAAGACAGGTCAGCTGTGGAGCAAGTGATTGGCTGAGCTGCCGATCCTAGCCATTTCCTGTGTTTCAAGCATGTAACCAGGAAGTAAAGAGCAGTAGAAACCAGGGCACAATCAAATCAGCAGTGGCAGGGGATCAGTAAGAATGAGAATTAAAGGAGTTGTCCAATTTCTGGTTACTAAGGGCCGCGAGGCAGCACGCCACTAAAGCGAATTACCTACAAACTTACATCCCGGACCTTGGCATCACTGATATCAGCGATCCCTGACTTCACCGAGACGTGACATCTGCGTCAAGCAGTAATCAACTAATGTACATACAGGTACACTGTCTGTATAGGAGATAGCTATATTGTTACTAACCTGTGTGCATTACGGTGGATAGCATATCGCATAACCCCCCCCCACCCCCCCTCCTCACAGTACTAATTCTAACTAAGCTCCAGAGCGCAGTATCGTTATTATAACACATTTAGTGCTGCTGACCAATGCGTTTGTAAGGTGATCTGGCACTTACTGATTGTAGCCTTTGTTTTAATCCTTTTACGCTGTTTACACAGAGGTCTTGTCGATAAAATGGCTGCTGATGGAGGGTCATGTGAGTCAAAAAATCTCCATGTGATGTCTCCTCCATTCAAATACACAGCACCTGCCATCTGCACTCTTTTGTTGGGAGTTTAGTGCATGTGCATTGTGTTTGAATTAAAGAGGCTGACTTGCAGGATAACAGGTTGATATAGATGGACAAATGTGTTTTTTAGCCTTATAAACTGTGATGTATCTGGTCACAAGACACTCTATCAGTAGTCATCTTATGGGCAAGACCTCTATGCAGACAGCACAGAAGATCTGCTTAACAAGGGGACATGGCTTATAAAATATAGCAAACAGCACAGAATATCAACAAGCACTACATTAGTAAGTGCCATATAGCCATCTTACCTACACATTGGTCCCAGGTGACCAGAAAGGGGACAACTAGTCTTGTTTGAGCACCAAAGTGCTCGGGTGCTTGAGTAGAACACTTTGGGATGCTCTGGTGCTCTACAGAGCACCCGAGCACAATAAAAATCAATGGGAGAACCCGAGCATTAGACCATGCACCCCCTGCTCTGAAGAGGGGAGGGTGCCTGGTTCATAGGAAAAGGCCAGAAATTGATGGAAACACCACTGAAATGGTTCGGGAACAGCATGGGTATGATGTCTGGATGCATATTGGACTCCTAGGTAGTGATGGACGAAAATCGTCCGGGACGATTCGTGAACACGCGTTCGCAATCAAATGTTCGCGAACCGCACGTTTGCGGCGGGCCCCATTCACTCTAATGGCAGGTGAACCGGAAAAACCAGGTCATAATTTCAGCCAGCAAACACTTACTAGAAGTACACAAATAGTCCCACAACATAATTGGCAAATATTCCCACAAAAAATATCTATTTTAATCAGGGGCCATTTTTATGCGTTTTAAAGAGAAACTCTAAAAAATGTGCCCTGCTGGAGCCTAGAATTTTTTTTATTTTAGGCCACAGGAGTACGGGCCCCAAAAATTAGGCATTCACCTGACAGAAAAGAACAAGTGATTATGTGGCTGGAGGTACATTAGGTGGTCACTGGATAGCAATTTTACTGACGGCCAGTACATGCCCCAAAAATTAAGCATTCACCTGACAGAAAAGAACTTGTGATGATGTGGCTGGAGGTACATTACGCGGTCACTGGATAAAAATAGAACTGTCGGCCAGTACAGGTCCCAAAAATTAGGCTTTTACCTGACAGAAAAGAACCTGTGATTCTGTGGCTGGAGATACATTAAGTGGTCACTGGATAAAAATAGAACTGTAGGCCACTGGAGTAGAGGCCCCAAAACTTAGGCATTCACTTGACACAAAAGAACTTGTGATTATGTGGCTGGAGGTACAGTAGGCGGTCACTGTAATTTTTTTTTTTACTGTAGGCCACTGGAGTAGGCTTCAAAAATTTGGCATTCTCCGGACAGAAAAGAACTTTGGCTGATGTGGCTAGAGGAACAGTACAGACCAAAAGTTTGGACACACCTTCTCATTCAAAGAGTTTTCTTTATTTTCATGACTCGTTTTTCTTTACTTAGCTGCTTTTTTCTTGCCATAATACAAATTCTAACAGTCTATTCAGTAGCAATCAGCTGTGTATTCACCTGACTTCTCCACAATGCAACTGATGGTCCGAACCCCATTTATAAGGCAAGAAATCCCACTTATTAAACCTGACAGGGCACACCTGTGAAGTGAAAACCATTTCAGGTGACTACCTCTTGAAGCTCATCAAGAGAATGCCAAGAGTGTGCAAAGCAGTAATCAAAGCAAAAGGTGGCTAAATGAAAATAAAGAAAACTCTTTGAATGAAAAGGTGTGTCTAAACTTTTGGTCTGTACTGTACATTAGGCGTTCACTGGATAACATTTTTATTGTAGGCCAGTACAGACCCCAAACATTTGTCATTCACTGGACTTCAAAGAACTTTGGCTGTTGTGGTACAGGAGATGTTGCGCAGGTAATGTCGCTGCTGTCACCAGCGGCTAATGTTATACAGGAGATGTAGCACAGGTAATGCTGCTGCGGTCACCAGCGGCTAACGTTATACAGGAGATGTAGCGCAGGTAATACAGCTGCTGTCACCAGCGGCTAATGTTATACAGGAGATGTAGCGCAGGTAATGTTGCTGCTGTCACCAGCGGCTAATGTTATACAGGAGATGTAGCGCAGGAAATGTCGCTGCTGTCACCAGCGGCTAACGTTATACAGGAGATGTAGCGCAGGAAATGTCGCTGCTGTCACCAGCAGCCAAACAATTGCATGCAATTTAGCACACGTTGCGCTAATATATTTTTCAAACAGATAAAGCAATAGTCCTTAAAAGGACTGTTTGGTCTCTACACACCTTTCAACACTCAAAACTCCCTAAAAAAAATACAATTCCTCTCCCTATACTATCTGGCCCTTCTGCTGCAGCTTGCCCTGACTAAGTCTCAGCCGAACCATGTGTCATCAGGTGCTATATATTACCCGATGAAACGTTCTGGCCAGCCAATCACTGTTATGCCAGTAACCAACATGGCTACAGCATTACAGTGAGTGACAGTACTTCCCTGCACGTTTATTGACTACAGCCAACAAACGTGCGGGGAGGAGACTTGAGCGATGCTCGAGTGAAAAAGGTATTTGGTTGAGCATGTTTTTCCAACACTAGGGACAACCCCTTTAATGATTTTTATTTTTTAGCTCAAACTTGTGTTTTAAAACATTTTTCTGAAGACCCCCCCCCCTTTAATTTCACCTACTGCTAATTTTCCAACCACATCAAAGTATAAGTAAGAAGCCCAGAAATGCGAGATAACCCATAATGCCGAGCAGCCAGCCAATCTGCAGATAGCCATCCACTGTAATGTTACAGCCCTGTAAAATCGTCTTCCTTCATGGTCTTTGCATTGTCCTGTAAGCTGAGCATAGGGAGACATGGCAAGCACTGATGCGCTAAGCACAGTGTTGTTGAAAATGATTAATAGAAGAATATTGGAAAAGGATAGTCCAGTGAGAGTGCAGGGAGGGAAGACTTATGCTGCATCAGTCTTATTTATTTATCTTACATTTACTTATTCCTACATCAGCCATAAACTAAGACATGTAATTCAATAGCAATTAGATGGAAGCCTTTATTTTTCCCTTGCCAGCGTGCCAACCAATACCATCCAGTCTGCACCCTTTTGGGGGTCCAGGTCTTAATGATGACCATCCTCATCTTTTACTGGCTTTACTTTTTCCAAATCATCCTTCAAAGTCACCATATCCTAGAAAAGTTAGCGAGATGCAGGGAGATGAGGAGCTGGATGTTCCTGATGACATAGTTTTATCGATATTAGATGATGTGGAGAAGGAGGAAAAGCAGATGGCAGAAGAAAGGGCTCCCACCTGTAGGGGTTGGAGAAGTGGGTACAGCCAGAGCTGATTTATAGTCTGTGTTTATTATCGAATAACCTGCAGGAGATTGTATGCTTCTCTCCTGCTGGTCTGGCCAGGATGTGAGTTTGCCCCTTTAAACCTTTCACATATTTAAGCTTTTGATTATGCCCTATTCCCTTCTTTCAGATTCTTTCAAAGCATAGAAATCTTATACTTTATAGTCGATAACAATAAACTACAAAATCCTACCATGAAGATTTTACATTTTTAACTGCAGTTCACTTGTGACATTTAATAATGCCTGTTGTGCAAAGGGGTTACATAAAATCAATATATAGTACGTTATAATACTGAAGTCAACTACAATTTAATTAAATTTCAGTCACAAAAGAAGAAAATGAAAAACATTTGAAATAAGATTTGTTGACTATATCTCCTTATGAGTATACTAAAAACAGTAAAATATAATGTATCTAATTTAATTATATAATAATGAACAATTAAAAAGGCATATAATATAATCTGATGAGCATATCTCTTGTCAAGCATACTATTGTTAAATATGATGTATATAATAATTTAATCATATTTACATTTAAAAAAATAGCAATGGTTTATGGAGCCTCATTGGTTAGCAGTTGCTTAAAGGGGTTTTCCAGGCTCTTTATATTGATGATCCCTTCTCAGGATAAGGCCTCATGCACACGACCGTTGTGTGCATCCGCGTCCGTGATCCGTGTTTCCAGTCCGTGAAAAAAATAAGACCTGTCCTATTTTTTTCACGGACAACGGTTCACGGACCCATTCAAGTCAATGGGTCCGTGAAAAATCACGGATGCACACAAGATTGTCATCCGCGTCCGTGATCCGTGTCCGTGATCCGTGTCCGTTTTTTCCTATCATTTCAAAGGCAAACTTGACTTAGATTTTTTTTTCATTTTTCATGTCCGTGGATCCTCCAAAAATCAAGGAAGACCCACGGAAGAAAAAACGGACACGGATCACGGAACAACGGAAACCGTTTTTGCGGACTGCAAAAAAACGTCCGTGGGCATGAGGCCTAAGTCATTAATACTCGATCTGTGAGGGTCTAACGCCACTCAACCTCACCGATCATCTGTTCCCTGAAACCTCTGGCTCAGGAAATAGCTCCTGGGTGGAGCAGGAAGCACAGCTCCATTTAAAGTTACTGCCGCTCAGCTTCCATTGAAGTGAATGGCACCTGAGCTGCAGTAACCTTGTATGGCCACTACACTTTGAATGGTGCTGTGCTTCCTGTTTGATTCAAGAGCTAGTTCCTGAACTGGTGACTGCATGGAACACCTGATTAATAGGGGTGCAGGGTGTCTCTTCTGCCACTGGTTTGATATTGAAGGCAAGAACCTGGAAAACTCCTTTAAATACACTGTGGTGTTGTGTTCAAATTCAGGTTTACATTCAGTTTGTATGTTCTCCCTATGTTTGCATGAGTATCCTCCCACACGCTCAAGTATGCTGATAGTTTTAATTGGCTTGTATGAAATTGACCATTTTCTATGTCTTTCTCTAAGGCCGGATTCACATGAGCATATACGTAGACATATTTACCGAGTTACTCGCACATCTCATGGCCTCACCATGGGTTTAAAAGGATTGTCCAGTTTCAGTAAGAAACCCGACAATATTCGGGGCATGCCTGGAATAAAAAATCAACAGTAACTTCACATCGACAACACATGACTGCTACAGCCAATCACTGGCCTCAAGCTGTGCAAAGTTGAGTGGTCACATGTTGCCAGCATTACATCCCTGCTGCAGCCAGGTCAACAGAGCCCGGATGAGAGAAAAGGAATGGCAGCATGAGGTCTGGTCTATTTCTTATTTCAGGCACGCCTCAGATGTTATCTGGTTTCTTCCTGAAACCGGGCAACCCCTTTAAATTACCCAAACTCACAACATCATAGATCCCAATGACGCTGTGAGTTCCATTCAGCTTAACCCCTCTGTCAGACCATAATGCGCACATGTAATATGTACAGGGAATATTCCCAGCATAAACTGACGTGAATCCTATCTAAGACAGGGAATTCAGATTGTAAGAATTTATGTGAGGGATGACACTTATCTTTCCAACACAATGGATTATGTCGGCACTATATTAGGAAATGAGTAGTAGTAGTAATAATAATAATAATAATAATAATAATAATAATAATAATAATAACTAATAATATTAATATTATACAATAAAAATACAATTCATATAATAATAATAAGAAGTAAAATAAAATATAATTTTTATTTATATATTAAATAAGAATTAGAATGTTTTTAAAATAATATTAGTAATAATAATAATAATAATAATAATAATAACAATAATAATAATAATATAAATTATTACTTTTACTATTACTACTATTGTTGTTACTATTATTATTTTTATTATTTATTTCTTGTTTTCAGTTTATATGCACTAATGCAGTTCTGTGATCTGGACTTTAATCCTTGTAGAAAATGTCTTTCCAACTTTTTTTCTCTTATCTTTTTGCTTTAGATAATATGTCATTTTACCTGGAAATTAATAGTGTTAATTTTTGAATTTTATGAAATTCTATAGCCCTCAGACCTGTGATCTGCAGCAAAAGAAACAAAAGCTCAGAGGGGCGCTGAAAACAAAATCATTTCTGATTCAAGATAAATCTCTCCTTTGTGTTCTAGTGCAGACCACCAAGTGTTCATTAACGACACTGTAAACGACTAGAAAGCCAGAACGAAGAATTGGCTTAACAGTGTCTTAAGACACGGTGACACATTTTTGTGTCTTGGATAGATAAGAGACAGCACAAGGCTTAGATATCAAGACAAAGGTTAAAAGCATCATAAAATTCCATGGAGAATGGTGTGCTCCAATGTGTGCCCTGAAGTCGAATAGCTTCTTGCCAAAGATCATTTTGTAACGCTCAAGCCAATCCATACACCAGGTGCATAAAAAGGTCAAAACACTGGGTTACGTCATATAATACCCAATAATGGTATGTAAACCTCTCACTAGATGACTGGTGTTAAAGAAAATGTTGACTTCTATATGCAATTTAGTGCTGAATCTACAAGGATACAATAGGTTCTATCAATCTAACATATAATGTGAAACGTATCTTCTGCAATGGCATGTATCATCGGGAACAATTTTGCAGTCAGCTTCAGTGGAGCTATTTTCTGCCTCTCAAGTGATGCAAGTCAGTGTCAAAGAATGTTTTAGTGGTGGACTTAAAGCATCTCTGGCTAGAACAGTACAATAGAGAATGAACTATTGATCTTTTTCTTTCCACTCTTTTATTGTTTGCTTTTAGTTAAATATCACATGGTGTGAAATGGCTGCTTTTCATCATTGCCCTCCTCCAGCTTAAACAGTAACGGTGTTAGAGGCGCTTCTCTGACCTTTTATTGATGTAATGAAAGCCTCTTCAAGGTAGATGAATAAAATATGCCATCAATGTCATATACGTGATCTCTGGGACCTGCTCCTTTCTGCAAAACGAGCCAAAAAGTGAAGGAGAGTGCACCGTGCAAGCATATCCACCCTCCATTCTCCACTATGGGAGTCACCACTATGGGAGCATGCTCACTTGGCTATTTTCGGAAATCTCATGAAAGAAGTGAATGGAGAACATGCCACACATGCACGGTGCGCTCTCCTGTTCTGGAGATTGGAGTGAGTTTCAGAAATGGGACCTGCACCTACAGTATCTGGCATAGATGGCATATCCTAGCGACATACCATCAATGTCTAGGATGGAGGTAGCCCTTTAACTGTAGTATAGTACATTACAAAACATGCAACATGTTTCATAATGTACTGTTTTTACATTGACTATTAATCTTGCACTCCATTTTTGATTTAAGTGTGCCCACCTTTACTATATTGAAACTTTAACTGTAATAAATACTGTTATGCAAGCGGGTGTGGACCCACTGCACTACTGACTGGCTATACCATGAAGGGGCATGACTAAGTAACTACCTGGTCTTCACTAGAGCCTCTGATGGTGAGGATAGGTTTGGGCCATTAGGGTAGTTACTAGTGTTGGTTGAGCACCAAAGTGCTCTGGTGCTCAAGTAGATAACCTCGAGATGGAAGTCAGTAAGAGAACCAGAGTATTAAACCAGGCACCCCCTGCTCTGAAGCAGGGAGGGTGTCTGGTTCACAGGAAAAGGTTAGAAATTGATGGAAACACTACTGAAATGGTTCGGGAACAGCATGGGGAGGATGTCTAAAAGCATCTTGGACTCCCAGGTCACTGCTGGGAACGATGTTGTCCGAGTAGTACGCCACTTTTACAGACTGACAATAATACGCACAAAACCGAAGATAAAATCTATTTTAGAGGAAAAATTGTTAGGAAACATATATACAGTGTAAGTACTGCCAAAAATTACAAGGAAGAGGCACTCCGATACAACCTGTATATCACATAATGGAGAGCCTCATTTACACTGTGGTACAATTGTTCAGATAGTGGGACTCACTAAGTGAAAGGGATGCCAAAAATGACAAGGAATCGGCACTCCAATACACCCTTTATTACACATAAAGGAGGGAATCATACACAACCTTGAAAAAGGAGCAAGGGCCTGCTGGTGACCCTCTAAAACATTAGGGGCGAGGGCCTGCTGCTTATCTGACCATCTAAAACATTAGGGGTGAGGGCCTGCTGCCGAGCTGACTATATAAAAAATGATGTGGGCGTGGGCCTGTTGCCGAGCTGACCAACAAAAAATTTTTGTGGACGAGGGCCTGCTGGCGAGCTGACCATCTAAATAATTTTGTGGGCGAGGGCCTGCTGCCGAGCTAACCATCTAAAACATTTTGCGGGGGAGGGCCTGTTGCCGAGCTGACCATGTAAAAAATTTTGTGGACGAGTGCCTGTTGCCAAGCTGACCATGTAAAAAATTTTGTAGGCAAAGGCCTTCTACTGAGCTGACCATCTAAAAAATGTTGTTGGCGAGGGCCTTCTGTCGAGCTGACCATCTAAAATATTTTTTGAGCGAGGGGCTGCTGCCAAGCTGACCATGTAAAAAGTTTTGTGGGTGAGGGCCTGCTGCCGAGCTGACTATGTAAAAAATGTTGTGGGCGAGGGCCTTCTGCTGAGCTGACCATCTAAAATATTTTGTGGGCGAGGGGCTGCTGCCAAGCTGACCATGTAAAAAGTTTTGTGGGTGAGGGCCTGCTGCCGAGCTGACTATGTAAAAAATGTTGTGAGCGAGGGCCTGCTGCCGAGCTGACCATGTAAAACATTTTGTGGGTGAGGGCCTGCTGCCGAGCTGCCCATCTACAACATTTTTCAGGCAAGGGCCTGCTGCCAAGCTGACCATGTAAAAAATTTTGTGGGGGAGGGCCTGCTGCCAAGATGACCATGTAAAAAATTTGCGGGTGAGGGCCTGTTGCCGAGCTGACCAGGTAAAAAAAATTGTGGGCGAGGGCCTGCTGCCGAGCTGACCATGGAAAAAAATGTGTGTGCGAGAGCCTGTTGCCGAGCTGACCATCTGAAAAATGCTGTGGGCGTCAGCCTGCTGCCTACCTAACCATCTGAAAAATTGTGTGGGCGAGGGCCTGCTGCCGAGCTGACCATCTACAAAATTTTGTGGGCGTCAGCCTGCTGCCGAGCTGAGCATCTAAATAATTTTGTGGGCGAGGGGCGTGCTGGTGAACATCTAAAACATTATGGGTGAGGGCCCGCTGCTAAGCTGACCCTCTAAAAAATTTGGAGCGAGGGCAACTAAATAAGCATGTTGATATGATGGAGGAGGAGGATGAAAAAAGGGAGATTGAACCATATACTCTTTTTAGTGGTTGAAGGGGTGCATGGGAATACATTGTATTCAATACACCATAAAAGCCACATTTAAAGTTCCTTTATGTTCAGCAGCTTTTCTCTGGTGGAGTAGAGAAGTCAGGGGCTCTCCAGGCCTTGTTTATTTTGATAAGAGTCAACCGGTCAGCATTTTCAGTTGACAGGCGGATGGGCTTATCAGTTATTATGCCACTAGCAGCACTAAATTCACGCTATGACGAAGGGGCAGGCCAGCACCTCCAAGGCGTAGAGTGCCAGTTCGTGCCACGTGTCCAGCTTGGACACCAAATAGTTGTAAGACACAGAGGGATCACTGAGGACTCCGACACTGTCTGCTACATACTCCTTCACCATCTTCAAAAACTTTTCTCTCCTTGTGACACTAGGCTACGCATCAGGGTGAGGGTGCTGGCGGGGTGTCATGAATTTGTCCCAGGCCTTGGAGAGTGTTGCCCTGCCTCTGTTGGAACTGCTGTTCGTCTCCCCTCCTCGGTTGGCCAAGGAACTACGTACTCTCCTTTGTCAGCTGGAGATTTTTGAAGCAATTTTTCCACAAGGACCTTCTGGTATTGCACCATTTTGTTCGTCCTCTCCACCACAGGAATGAGAGATGAGAAGTTCTCTTTGTATCTGGGGTCAAGAAGGGTGAACAACCAGCAATCGGTGTTAGTCAAAATGCGTACAATGCGGGATCACGGGAAAGGCAGCATAACATAAAATCAGCCATGTGCCAGAGTCCAAACAGACAAGACCTCACTGTCCTCATCAGGAGGATGACTCTCAATCTCCTCATCCTCTTCTTCTACCCATCCACGTTAAACAGATGGAATAAAACTTCCATGGGTACTACCCTCTGTAGCGGAGGCAACCGTCTCCTGCACCTCATCATCATCCAATTTGCGCTGAGAAGACAAACTGAGGGTGGCCTGGCTATCACCCTGTGTACTTTCTTCACCCATTTTCACCTCTTCCACATGCAAAGTGTCCTCCTTAATTGTGAGCATCGAGCATTTGAGTAGACACAGAAGTGGGATGGTTACGCTGATAATAGCGGCATTGCTGCTCACCATCTGTATTGATAAAATTTCCTCAAAAAAGCACCAGACTGTGAAACACTTACCCCTTGGCAAGTGGAACAGTTGCAGGCCTGTTAGGTGTGGCGCGCCTTCTCCCTTTTGCCACCCCACTGCCTCTTCCAGCCTGTTGCGGTGCTGTGGATCCCTCCCTCTCTGTACTGCTGTCCTCGCTCAGCTTACCACTTTCCCAGGTTGGGTCAGTGACTTCATCGTTCAGCACCTACCCTTCCACTTCCTCACTCTGGTCATCCTCCTGACTTGTTGACCTAACAACAACCTCAGTTATTGACAACTGTGTCTCATCCTCATCATGAACCTCTTGAGACACTAATTGCTGTTGACTTATTGGCAACTGTGTCTCATCATCATCATCCACCTCATGAAACACTAATTGGCATTCCCCACAGTTATCTTCTTCTAACTGTGCATGCTCTAGAGTTTGGTAATCAGGGCACAAGATCTCCTCATGTCCATCTTCAAATGGGCTTGGCGAGAGTCCCAAATTAAGGAATGGCGATGAAAACAGCTGAAGACCGCGATGTGCCAATTATCGCGATGCTCGAGCCGAACTAGCGTTCAGCTGAGCATGCTCACTCAACACTAGTGGTTACCAGGTGCCACTCCAGAGCAGTCCCCACGTCAGTGGAAGCTGACCAGGTGGTCAGAGATCCTGATGCAAACACAGAGGGGAAGGACATGGTCAGGAAGTCAGGACAGGCAGCGATCAAGCAAAGTCCATAAACGAAGTCCAAAGTCAGAGGCAGGCGGCAAACAAGTAAAACCCATAAAATAAAAAAGCAGGCTCCTATACACAGAAAGTCAGAAACTTGCAAAACACCTTGACACTAGGAACTAGACAAGCTAGTTACCAAGATTGCACAGGCGCGTTCCTGGGGCAGGAAACACCTTTAAATACTTCCTGCTACCCAGCGAGAGGCTGCGGAGATAGAGGGCGTGTACGTGCTGCCTCACAGGGGAGGAGAGACACGCCCGTTTATGCACTAACAATGGTTCAGGATTCAAGCAGGAAGTAAACTCTGGCATGGAGCACAGATTCAACAGGTATACTCCCTGCTGCCCGCGCTTGTCAGTACAGTGCATGGCAGCACGAGGGAATGAAGGAGCCTGGCACCTGTGCCCCTATGTAGGACCAGCAGTGCAGGCACAGAGCATTGCGCTAACATATACTTCTTAGCGTTCCGAAATGTAAATGTTTCCATTTCTGAGCTCAACAGTAATGCTATTTTATAATGACAGGGAATTTATTACATGCACCTTCATCATGTATAGGAAGAGACAGGCAAGATGCACAATCTGTATCTACATTGTTTACAGGAAAGGACAGGGATATGACACTATCTGTACCTACATAATTTACAGGAAAGGACAGAGACAGTACTACCTGTACCTACATCAGTTATAGAAGGAGACAGGGAGGCAGTACTATCTGTACCTACATCATGAATAGGAGGAGACATGGAGGCAGCCCTTTCTGTACCTACATCATTTATAAGGAGAGACAGGGAGACTGCACTATCTGTACTTACATCATTTATAAGAAGATAGGGAGGCAGCTCTAGCTGTACATTCATCAGATGTAGGAAGAGACAGGCAGGCTGCACTAGCTGTACGTACATAATTTAGAGGAATGGACAGGGAGGCAGCACTATCTGTACCTACAGCATTTACAGTAAAGGACAGAGAGACAGTACTACCTGTACCTACATCAGTTATAGAAGGAGACAGAAAGGCAGTGCTATCTGTACCTACATCATGTATAGGAAGAGGAAGGGAGGCAGTACTATCTGTACCTACATCATGTACAGGAGGAGACAAGTGAGGCAGTATTATCTGTGCCTACATCTTTTACAGTGAGAGAAATAAAGGCTGTGATATCTATGCCTAGACCTACTGGAGGAGAGCATAATATTTGTGCCTGATTTGTTTTCAGTGAGGGACTGGGCAGGGGTGCTATAAGTACCTACTGTACATCATTTACAGGAGCTTACAGGTAGGTAGTACTGTACCCACATCATTTACAGTAAGAGGCAGGAAGAGAATCCAGCTGCCCACTTCACCTGTCATTTCACGCGGTTATAGCAAGGCTTTTTTCTTCTTCCCATTCACTGTGCCTATGACGCTGAAGCAGCTGATCAATGTGTGCTTGACATCTTTTATTAACATCATAGACTCGAGAAAGTGGCCCCTAACCCTGAAACACAAGTCTATATGAAGTAGGTTCACCAATAAAGCACCTTTGTTCATCTAACAGTTGAAAAGCCTACCATTTGTGGTGGAACTATACATGTTCACCACCGCCAGTCCTCCCGAATTTATCTATCACTCCTCCACTGGGCTGGCAACGGATATCTATAGAATTAATTTGGCTGCACCGACCTTCAGCCTCACCCTAACATCTCATGCCAGTGTTGTACTCACCATTGCACAGCTTCGACAGGTAAGCATAATATATCACCTTGGGGACCATTGCACCCGACTTATTCACCATATGAGGGGTTTTCTTAGTGTTTGCCTTTTTGCAAGTTTTAAGGACAAGTTTGAATGTGACAAAAAAATTTGCCATGTTATAAATCAGACAACATGCATGATGGCCCAGAAGTACCCAAACTCTTTTATGACATAAAACATGAAGTTGAATTCAAAGTTAAACCACATTACTTAAATATGTATATATATAATTAAATTTTTTTAAGTTTCATCAAGGTAAAAAATAAAAGCTACAACATCATCCAGCAGAATATGACTACATTCATAATAACAACGGTTATTACTCATCATTATTGTGTTTTTCTGACCCCAAAATACTTTTTTTTTCCTTATTTTTAACTGTACATTTCTTAAAGCAATTTTCTTTGTTGAATACTGATGTGGGTCAAGATGCACTTACTGACTTCCTGGGGTGCCTTCAAATACGAATGGCATTTATAAGCCTTTTAGCATTGTCTAGAAAAACATAACATTCCTAAAGATGCTTATTTATTTTTTCCTACATTATTTGAGAGGACGAGATCAGTACTTTTTTTCTTGAGGAGGTATTTAAGGACTGGGTACAAATATTGCCATTTTACATTTTCTGAATTGTGCTAATAGATTAATCTTCTTAAAGGGCATCTGTCAGCAGTTTTGTACCTATGACACTGGCTGACCTGTTACATGTGCACTTGTCAGCTGAAGGCATCTGTCTTGGTCCCATGTTCATATGTGCCCGCATTGTTTAAAAAAATGATGTTTTAATATATGCAAATGAGCCTCTAGGAGCAACGGGGGCTTTGTCATTACACCTCGAGGCTCTGCTCTCTCTGCAACTGCCACACCCTCTCCTCTTTGATTGACAGGGCAAGGCAGTGTAAATGCGATCACGCCTGACCCTGACTTCTTCTAAAGTTAATCAAAGTGCAGGGGACGTGGTAGTTGCAGAGAGAGCAGAGCCTCTAGGTGTAATGGAAACGCCCCCGTTGATCTTAGAGGCTCATTTGCATATATTAAAACTTTATTTATCTTAGCAATGAGTGCACATATAAACACGGGACCAACACAGATGCCTTCAGCTGCCAAATGCAGATGTAACAGGTCAGCCGGTGTCGTAGGTGCAAATGAGTGAACTTTTTGAAATTTGTTTGTGTCCAATTGGCAAGATAAAAAAAAAAAAAAAAGAATTGTCAGAATTGATTCTAAATGAGATTTGCAGAAATTGACTTTAAATTGGTACATGGCGCCCTGAAGTCTCCTAGGACTCAGATTTATTTTTTGGCATCTTTTTGCTGTATCTTTTTTTTTTTTTTTTTTACAGTAAAATTTTTTGCTCTTTCTCCCCCACAACTCCCTTTTTAAGCTATTTAACGCAATTACAGCAATAGCAAGTGAGACTGACATATATAGCTATGGGTAAATACGATTGATGTTAACAAACAGCTTATTTATAAACCCTCTGTGCCATTGTATGTGTTATGTTTTTTCATATTAGAACACCGCCCCTGTCATTGTACCCTTCAGATGCCGCGTTTATACATAATTGAGGCATCTAAGTGTAAAATTAACTATATATTTTTTTTTTATCAAACTTACCGTCTCCATTTGCTCGCGAAGGGCCGGCCACGGCCATCTTTCTTGAAGATCTTGGCCGAAATCCTGTGCGGCCCGAGATTACATAATCACGCTGGCTGGCAAGATGGAGGCTGGCGGCCCGTCGCAAGCAAATGGAGGAGGTAAGTTAGAATTTTTTAGTTTTTTATACTATTTTAGGTTAAATCGATTCGCTGACATGAAGCACAAGGAAATTTGGCTTCTAGGCGAATCAAACTTATTTTGAAATTCGGATCGAATTCCACTTTGTGGGATTCGATTTGCTCATCTCTAGTTGTAACCAAGCATCCAAAAATGATGCCTTAACAGGGGCACATCTCTGCGTTCCCTTTTTATTTAGGAGTAGCAGCAGTACAGTGTGGATGTAGAAGTGGTAGGGTGTATAGGGGTCATAGTGGCAGCAATAATAGTGCCAGTAGTGATAGCACAACATGGAACAGACAGGACATTACCTGTGTGTGTGGCTATTTTGGGGTATTAAAAAATAGTATTGGTGGCTGTGTAGAGGTAATGATATAGGGGGGGGATTAGCTAGAGATAAGTGAATATGATTTGGCTACTTCACCGAATTTTGCAAAAAAATTAGCTCTGTCACGAAGCACATTTATTTATAAGTAGTGGGTGCAATGACATTCACATGGGATCTTTAATCAAGATTGGGTACAAATGGATGAGGTAAGTATGATTTTTTTTTTTACCGCCATTCAGGGAAAATTGGATCCGCAAAGAATCAAATTTTACCTGAAATTCAGATCGCTTTCTGGACTTCAATTCGCTCAACACTAGGATTAGCGGCAGATAGCAGCAGCAGTGGCAGTGGCGGCAGCAGCCGCCATACAGTGAAGAACATGATGATAGGCAGGTAAACAGTGGCAGTGGCATTATAGTGGAAGCAGCAGCAGCCAAATGGTACAAAACATGATTGTAGACAGGCACACAGAAGCAGTGGCATGATTGGCCACCATCATCAAGGGCAGATCTAGTCATCTGATTCAGCTGGAGGAGTGTAAAAATCCTCACAGATCCTTGCCTCGTTCATTTTCTCAAAAGTTATATTTTGTAAACTGGCGTAGGAAAGGCCACAGTCCAGAGAGGAATTCTCCATTATGTTGTTGGTACTGAAGTGGCTGCTGATCTGCTGCTTGTGGCGGGAGGTGGGTGACTCTGCAAGAGGGGGTGAGGAGCTTCCTGTTTAGACATGCAGGTGGCAGTCATCTGCTTGCCGAACGCGTCAGCAAGCTGCATACACCGTGCATACTGGTAATAAAACAAAATTGCAAGTGTAGTTTTTTTTCTGTAATTTAAAGAGGCACAAATAAATTCTGATGTATCAGTCCCTCACTCTTCCTATATATGCTTTCCTTGATTATATTCTCTTCTATACTTCCTATGCTATCCTTATGGCATCCATATAACACTACATTAGTGGCTTGTATCTGCAATTGTTTTGGGCAGACAATGCCACAACACATCCTATCACATTCACAGCAGAAAGCAGAATGGTGTCTGGCTCGTTCTCTACCTAAGGACCTGCCTGCATACTGCACCCTGATTGGCTGATCTGGATGTCTGTCAGCCACTAAACCAATTAGAGCAAGCCCTCCCACCACTTCCTCCCAGTTTCATGTGATCCACCATCTTCCTCCCTCATGGCATTTCCCAAAAATATTCACAGTGAAATGGCGCTGGACGCTGTTTTCATATGATCTGTTGGAATGAATCACCAAAAGTTTAGATTCATTTGGAAAACAATTTTTGTGAAATTTGTAACAAATCTGAATAATCATTTGGAATCAATTTGATCATCTCTAAGCTATTTCTTAACTATATATGTTTCTGCCATTTCTACTTTCCAGAAATTGAAAAAGTTCACTACTGCCAAGATCTGAGCCTCCTGCCTAGAAGTACTACTTGGTTATTCTGCAATATCAACATTATCAAAGTTGGATGGGTGAGGAAACAGCTAAATTTAATTTTTTAGGGAAAATGCTCAGGGGAAACGGTTTTTGTTTGAGTTGTGCTCCTAGAATCAGTTGTAGTTCAAACTATAAAAATATTGTTTTGAAGACAACTAAATGTCTATTTTATTATTAAATGGAAAGCAAAATATCTTTCTTTTTCAATTCAAGTTTCTTTTCTTGCTGTAAAATTCTAACCTCTCACTTAACTGGGATTTTAAACATCTCTTAAAGGATTTCAGAATATTTCACAAGCAGTAATCCTTTTCCAAGTATCAAAATCATTTTTAATCCGCACTCAACAAAGACAGACTGACCTCTCCTGATCCAAAACCACAGCAAAATCATTTCTATTCTACAGGATTTTAAAGCGTATGTGAGCACTATAACATAAGCCAGTGGTGATTTTTTATTCCCTCCAACTTCCCATTATTCTTTTTGAAAAGAATTAAAAATATTTCAATCAACTCTACATAGAATCTTAGTTGGACAATGAGGTTGAATATTTAGACGATTGCAAAAAATGTTTTATAAGGGTAAGAATCTTAGTTGGGGTAATATAAAAACAGGTTATTTTACCTCTAATTATGAAAACTGTATAGAACTGAAGTAGAGTTTTTACAAATAAAGGAAATAGCTTTTAGAGTTAATGGATATGAGTAGACATTTGAATAGGAAATAGATGTAGAGTTAAACAAAAAAGTTCTGATGTTCAGATATTCCATTAATCTTAACTATTACTCACTTTAGACCCTCATGGTCGATAATCCCAACTGAATTTAGGAATAGATTGCAGGGTTTCAAAAAGTGGACTACTAGTTCTTAAGTTGACCATTACATTAGTTCTAGTGTTGATCGAGCACCAAAGTGCTCGGGTGCTCTGGTGCTCGAGTAGAACACTTTGGGATGCTCGGGTGCTCTACAGAGCACTAGAGCACAATGGAAGTCAATAGGAGAACCAGAGCATTAAACCAGGCACCCTCTGCTCTGAAGAGGGGAGGGTGTCTGGATCACAGGAAAAGGTCATAAATTGATGGAAACACCACTGAAATGGTTCGGGAACAGCATAGGGAGGATGTCTGGATGCATCTTGGACTCCCAGGATCACTGCTGGGAATGATGTTTAGAGATGGCCTTGCAGCTCGCCAGGCGGTCGTTTCGCAGAGAACTTTGCTTGTTCGTGATTCGCCGAACATGCGAACATATGGCGATATACGCACACGCCATTTTTTTTGCATAGCAACGAACTTTGACCCATGACACATCCATCAGGACAGGACAGCCAATTGAGATGTTTCAGCACGTGGATACACCCCCTACCCTATAAATAAACCCGATCTGGCAGCCATTTTACATTCAGTTTTTTGCCAGTGTAGGAAGAGGTTGCTGTGTGGAGCAGGGATAGACTGTTTGGGACACCAAACGCTAGCTGATAGGGCCACAAAAGTCCTTTTAAGTACCGGTATAGGTGTGCTATCGATAGGTGTGACATACTGAGGGGTAGTGATGGACGAACATCGGCTGGTACGATTCACGAACGCGATCGTGTGAACGCGATCAAATATTCGCAAACCGCAAGTTCGCGGCGGGCCCCATTTACTTTAATGGAAGGCGAACCTGGCAGGTGAACCTGGAAAAGCTTCAGGTCATATTTTCAGCACCAAATACTTACTAGAAGTGCACAAATAGTCCCACACCATGGACAGTGACATACTAGAGGGGTATCAATTAGTGTTGAGCGCGAATATTCGAATATCAAATTTTTTTCGCGAATATCGGCACTTCGCTAATTCGCAAATATTTCGAATATAGTGATATAAATTCGATATTTCGAATATTCGTTTTTTTTTTTTTTTTTTTTTTTTTTTTTATTGTTATATTTTTTTCTTTCCCACTTCCCTAAAGTTGTTCTTACCTGTCCTTTGGATTCCTGGCTTCCTGGCTGCTCCAGTCAGTGCCCGTTGCCGCTTCTGCCGACTTCCATGCTCATGGAGCGTCCCCATCACCATGGGAACATCTCCATATACTAGAATGTACTGTCGGATTTGAGAATTACGTTAAAATCGCAATTCGATTTTTTCAAGTTATAATAATCGAATTTCGATTTTAACTTAGCACTGCTATATGCCATATTAGGCTAACTAATATGGCATATAGCAGTGCTAAGTTAAAATCGAAATTCGATTATTATAACTTGAAAAAATCGAATTGCGATTTCAATGTAATTCTCAAATCCGACAGTACATTCTAGTATATGGAGTCGTTCCCATGGTGATGGGGACGCTCCATAAGCATGGAATATGGCTTCAATGGCTTGGTAGAATTAGCGAATTGACGAATATATTCGTTATATTCCACAAAACGAATATAACGAATGTATTCGTCATATTCCACAAAAGGAATATAACGAATGTATTCATCATATTCCACAAAACGAAGATAACGAAGTATTCTGCATCTTCATTTTAGCTACCTATTCATCAATTTCGCTAATTCTAGCAATGATATAGGAAAGTTGACTATAGAGACAGCTAAGTATAATTCGCTATGCGATTATATGACTGCTTTTTTTTATAAATAGTATAATTATAATAATTATCAGGTATTATAATTATTCTATTTATTTAAAAAAAAAGCAGTCATATAATCGCATAGCGAATTACACTTAGCTGTCTCTATAGTCAACTTTCCTATATCATTGCTAGAATTAGCGAAATTGATGAATAGGTAGCTAAAATGAAGATGCAGAATACTTCGTTATCTTCGTTTTGTGGAATATGATGAATACATTCGTTATATTCCTTTTGTGGAATATGACGAATACATTCGTTATATTCGTTTTGTGGAATATAACGAATATATTCGTCAATTCGCTAATTCTACCAAGCCATTGAAGCCATATTCCATGCTTATGGAGCGTCCCCATCACCATGGGAACGACTCCATATACTAGAATGTACTGTCGGATTTGAGAATTACGTTAAAATCGCAATTCGATTTTTTCAAGTTATAATAATCGAATTTCGATTTTAACTTAGCACTGCTATATGCCATATTAGTTAGCCTAATATGGCATATAGCAGTGCTAAGTTAAAATCGAAATTCGATTATTATAACTTGAAAAAATCGAATTGCGATTTCAATAGGAGAGTAGCCTTTAAGTTAAAATCGAAATTCGATTATTTAAATCGCATATTAATCGCGATAACAAGAATAATGACGAATATTCGATTTCGACGAATATAAAACGAATATTCTATCGAATATTCGCGAATTTCGTCGAAATCGAATATGGCACCTGCCGCTCATCACTAGTATCAATGACAAAAATTGCCACAAAAAATATGTATTTTAATCATGGGCCATTTTTATGCGTCTTAAAGGGGAATTCTCAAAAATGTGCCCTGCTGGAGCCTAGAAAAATTGTATTTTAGGCCACAGGAGTACGGGCCCTAAAAATTAGGCATTCACCTGACATAAAAGAAATTGTAATTATGTGGCTCGAGGTACATTATGCGGTCAATGAATAACAATTTTACTGTAGCCCACTGGAGTATAAGCCCCAAACATTAGGCATTCATCGTACAGAAAAGATCAAGTGATTATGTGGCTGGAGGTATATTAGATGGTCATTGGATATCAATTTTACTGCAGACCAGTACAAATACATGTCAAATACACATGTTTAAAAGAACTAAAAATATTAAATTGGATTAAAAACATGGCTAACGAAATCCCCCCTCTTGAATAAACCCCAAATAATAATAGGTGAAATTTGATAACACGTGGTCGTCACAGGTGTTGAATTCCTACGAGGTCCCAACAATTAGGCATTCACCGTACAGAAAAGATCAAGTGATTATGTGGCTGGATGTATATTAGACGGTCATTGGATATCAATTTTACTGCAGGCCAGTGGAATACAGGCCCCAAACATTAGGCATTCACCGAACGAAAAGAAAAGTTTAAAGCCTGCTCTTCTTGCTCCTCCTCCTCCTCCCAGGCACCATCCTCCTTTGACTCCTCTTCAGACTCCTGCTGACTTGTCTCAGATGGAGTAGCCCCCCCGGTTATTCATTCAGCATTTTGACTTCCTCATCTTCCAGCTCCTGTTCCTCGACGGCTTGATCAATGACACAACGCAATGCA
This sequence comes from Bufo gargarizans, assembly GCF_014858855.1. Classification (NCBI taxonomy): domain Eukaryota; kingdom Metazoa; phylum Chordata; class Amphibia; order Anura; family Bufonidae; genus Bufo; species Bufo gargarizans. The sequence goes on from NC_058089.1 coordinate 108,058,046, forward strand.
CGCTTCAGAAAGAAGGCGTAAGGCACAATGTCACTGATGGCGCCCTGACTGCGACTGACCAGTTTAATGATCTCATCAAATGGCTGCAGAAGTTTGCATGCGTAGCACATGAGCAGCCACTGGCGTGGTGAAAAGAAACCAAGCTCCCCAAAACCTGTCCTGCTGCAGAGTTTATACAGGTAGTCGTTAACGGCAGGTTGCTGCTGGAGCAACCTATCAAGCACATACAAGGTGAAGTTCCAGTGCGTCAGGCTGTCACAAATCAGACGTCTGACGGGCAGGTGGTGTCGCCGCTGAACATTACCAAAGCAAGCCATGACCGTGTAAGATCTTCTAAAATGAGAAGAGATTTTCTTGGCCTGCCGCAGGACGTCCTGGACCCCGGGGTATTTGGCAACGAATCGCTGCACGACTAAGTTCAGGACATGTGCCATGCATGGCACGTGTGTCATTTTTCCCTGGTTCAGCGCGCTCAGCAGATTGGCACTGTTGTTGCACACCACTTTACCAATTGTCAAATTGAGCGGGGTTAGCCACTAATCGGCCTGTGACCGCTGAGCTGAAAGCAGGACCAGTGTGGCTCTTGGCTTCCAGGCACAACAGCCGCAGCATAGCATGGCAAAGTCTCATATGGCACGTCGAATAGGTTCTGGGGAGCTTGGGGGGTGCAGCGGAAGAGGCGGTAGCATTGGAAAAGGAGGAGTCAGCCGAGGAGAAGACGGAGGATGGAGTAGGAGGAGGAAAAGAAGAGGCAATCCTGCATTCAATCCGAGGCGATAGCAGTGGAAAAGGAGGAGTCAGCCGAGGAGGAGAAGGAGGATGGAGTAGGAGGAGGAGAAGAAGAGGCAGTCCTGCATGCAATCCGTGGCGGTAACACCAAGTCCACACGGGTGCCATGGGTTGCATGCTTGACAGCCGTCAGAAGGTTCACCCAGTGGGCAATAAAAGTTATATATCTTCCCTGCCCGTGTTTGCTAGACCATGTGTCTGTGGTCAAATGTATCTTGGCACCAACACTGTGTGCTAGAGTTACATTCACTTGCCGATGAATGTGGACATATAGCTCGTGGATGCCCTTCTGGGAGAAATATTTCCATCCAGGGACATTCAATTGCGGTGTGCCAATGGCCACAAATTTTCTAATAGCCTCCGAGTCCACCAGTTTATATGGCAGAAGTTGGCGGGCTAGCAGTTCCGACAAGCCAGCTGTCAGCCGTTGGGCAAGAGGGTTATCCGGCGTCATCAACTTTTTACATTCGAACATTTGGGACACTGAAGCCTGCCTTTTGCCAGATGAACACGACGACGGCATGGTGGAAGGTGGAGTGGAGGACAAATGGGAGGAGAGAGGAGAAGCAGAAGAGGCAGAACGTGGAGCACAGGCTGCAGATTGTCAGCAGCTGACACATTAAAAAAAGCCCACACTGCAGAGCCATGTGCCGGCGTCCTGGGAGCGCCAGATGTGACAGTGCATGGTGGATGGCTCAATCCAGATACATTTGCAGTCTGCTTTTTGCCTCCGGTGCAGTGCGAGTTCTGCCTTCTTCTCCTCCTTCTACCCCTTATCTGATGCTCTGTCTCTCCCTCTCAACTCCCCTCCTCTTCCTCTCTTGTGAGCCCCCATGTGACATCCATCGACACGTCATCATTGTCACCTTAACCACCACTAACATTAGAGATCTCGGAGTAGGCAGCAACAGCAGGGACTACCCTCCTTGGGATGATGTGGGTACTGTTGTCAGAACACAGGCTGGCGGCCATTGCTACCTCATTTTCCTGATCCAATGCCAAGAATGGCTGTGCATCGGAAATTTCTGGGAATGGATGGGAAAATAATTTCTCTGACTCGAGTGGAGGGGCTATGGTAGTGGTGGTGGTGGTGACTTTGGGGGTGAACACAACAGAGAGTGAGAAGGGTGCAGATACAGAGGATGAGGAGGGTAAATAAGCGGAAGGCTGAATGAGCCAATCGACCAACTCTGGTGCGTCCTTTGATGTAATCGCACGCACCTTCTCCAACTTCCCACTTAGGCTACGGCCTGGTGCACCTGCCCTACCCCCTACCACCCCTGCGGAATGGCCTGCCTCTTCCTCTGCCTGTCATTTTCAAAGTGACCCTGTGACAAAGTCCCTAAAGAAGAGCAGTATTTGGGAAAAACAGGTATATTGCAGGCCTCAATCAATATTTGGTGGAAGCTGGTATATCAATCTCCTCTATCAGTATTTTGTGGAAGCAGGTATATAGAACCCCTTAATAAGTATTTCCTGGTAGCCCGTAAATCAAACCACCTAATCAATATTTGGTGGAAGCCAGAGTATCGCAGGCCTCAATCAAAATTTGGTGGAAGCCGGTATATTAATCACCTATATCAGTATTTTGTGGAAACAGGTATATAGAACCCCATAATGAGTTTTTGCTGGAAGCTGGTAAATCAAACCCCTTAATCAATATTTGGTGGAAGCCGGTATATCAATCCCCTTTATCAGTATTTTGTGGAAACAGGTATATAGAACCCCTTAATGAGTATTTGCTGGAAGCAGGTAAATCAAACCCCTTAATCAATATTTGGTGGTAGACGGTGTATTTAACAGAAATACTAGAAATATGGCCATCTTAAAGGCTATGTACACCTTTGAGGGCAATTTTTTTTTTATTATTATCGGATTGTACTCATTTTGAGCTAAAATCATTTTTTCAGTTGGTCTTTATCAAAAAATGTTAACCCTTGTCTTTGTGCATGCTTGAGTTTACCTAGTAGCAGGATCTGAGTTTTATCTCTGTTCCGTCAGGCAGCTCACCTAACGGGCTCCTTATCTATGATCTCTGGCCTTATTAATACTCATTATAGCTCAGTTCTTATCTTACTGATAAGAATGTGGCTTAAATAAGTGTTTATGACGTCTTAGTAATTTAGAAATAAGGTTTATTAGATGACTGGCACAAAGTGAAAGCAAAAAGTATGATTTACACTGCTAGAAAAACAGTTAACCCTTTCTGACAGAACGGCTCAATATTTTAATGAAGACCAATTAAAACAATTTATTTGTAGCTGAAAATGAGTAAAATGCAATCACAAAAAAATTGTCCCCAAAGGTGTACATAGCCTTTAATGGAAGATATGTATATTAATTAGTGATGAGCGGCAGGGGCAATATTCGAATTTGCAACATTTTTCAAGCTACTAGAAGTTTCCTGAGACTGGAGAAAATGGTTGGCACGGCAGAACATTACTATAGCTTTATATGCAGATAGAGTGCTCCAATATATTTGCGATTGCGCAAATTGACAATTAATGAGGAGCATATTTTTGCGCAATACGTGAAACTTCCCATTTTAGCAGGTCTGACTAAATATTACTGATTGGTGCACTAAGTATTGTTGTAAACTTGTGAAATCACAGCACTATGTCTGCAGCATGTATGTATGGACAGCAGAACCTAAGACAGTACCTAACACCCTGCACTGGAACCTCCACTATATCAGGATATAACCTGCACTGACTATCTCCCACTAACTATCTGTATTATATATATATATATATATATATATATATCAGCTAACTAACTGACTATCTAATGTAATGAAACAGCAATGCACAGAGCACAGCAATGACACTGCTCTCTCTCTCAGAACTGCAATAAACTGCAGAAAATGGCTGCTGGGGAGGTTCTTATACAGTAAGGGGTAGGCAACTTTCCTATTGGTTGCTAGGGATGTTGCTAAGTTCAGACAAAGACATTGCAGCCTTCTCATTGGCCTACAAGCAAGAAGCAGGGAGGGATCATGGGTTCAGATGAAAAAAATCTAGAATATTCGCGAATAAGAATATATAGCACTATATTCTACATCTTCGCGAATTCTCGAAGTGGTGATATTTGCAATTAAAATTTGTGATTCAAATATTTGCGATCAACACTAATATTAATTCCATACTAAGCATTAGATTAAAACATATATACTAAAGCTATGAGAGGCCCTAAAGCTAAATAGCAGAGAACACATTCTAATAAGACAATATTTAGCTCCAAGGCACCTTGCAGGTCCTTTATTGCCTACAATTAAGCATACATATATTAATGTAGCACCTGCTAGTTTAGAAACATTTTTAGTTTTTAAAAATAAAATTCAGCAACTTTGCCGTAGTTTGCAAAGAAATGTGATTCATTCAAATTAATTTGTCACAAATTGCTAAAAATCAGGCATACCCAGGTCACTCTGCCTTAGGGTACGGCCACATGGAGCGGCCGTGCTGCAGGAGGGTTTGCGGCCATGCCGCGGTGAAGAACTGCGCGGCCAATTAACCCACAGCTGCCTTTGATTTAATAATGAAGACCGCACTGTATAGTCTTCCCAGTTTTCCTAAACTTTGGACTGAATTCCGCTTTGAACAGGTAAACAATCAGTCGCATAATGCAGTTTCACTGTCTTTTAGGAAGAAACTAAGAAAAACATAATGTACTTCCTTTGTAAATAGGGCGAACCTTGGATCAATATTAATCATATAAGTAGAGTTGAGCGAACACCTGGATGTTCGGGTTCGAGAAGTTCGGCCGAACATCCCGGAAATGTTCGGGTTCGGGATCCGAACCCGATCCGAACTTCGTCCCGAACCCGAACCCCATTGAAGTCAATGGGGACCCGAACTTTTCGGCACTAAAAAGGCTGTAAAACAGCCCAGGAAAGAGCTAGAGGGCTGCAAAAGGCAGCAACATGTAGGTAAATCCCCTGCAAACAAATGTGGATAGGGAAATGAATTAAAATAAAAATTAAATAAATAAAAATTAACCAAAATCAATTGGAGAGAGGTTCCATAGCAGAGAATCTGGCTTCCCGTCACCCACCACTGGAACAGTCCATTCTCAGATATTTAGGCCCTGGCACCCAGGCAGAGGAGAGAGGTCCCGTAACAGAGAATCTGTCTTCATGTCAGCAGAGAATTAGTCTGCATGTCATAGCAGAGAATGAGGCTTCACGTCAGCCACCACTGCAACAGTCCATTGGCATATATTTAGGCCCAGCACACACACAGGCAGAGGAGAGAGGTCCCGTAACAGAGAATCTGGCTTCATGTCAGCAGAGAATCAGTCTGCATGTCATAGCAGAGAATCAGGCTTCACGTCAGCCACCACTGCAACAGTCCATTGTCATAAATTTAGGCCCAGCACCCAGGCAGAGGAGAGAGGTCCCGTAACAGAGAATCTGGCTTCATGTCAGCAGAGAATCAGTCTTCATATCATAGCAGAGAATCAGGCTTCACGTCACCCACCACTGTAAGAGTCAATTTTCATAAATTTAGGCCCAGAACCCAGGCAGAGGAGAAAGGTCCCGTAACAGACAATCTGGCTTCATGTCAGCAGAGAATCAGTCTTCATATCATAGCAGAGAATCAGGCTTCACGTCACCCACCACTGTAAGAGTCAATTTTCATAAATTTAGGCCCAGAACCCAGGCAGAGGAGAAAGGTCCCGTAACAGACAATCTGGCTTCATGTCAGCAGAGAATCAGTCTTCATATCATAGCAGAGAATCAGGCTTCACGTCACCCACCACTGTAAGAGTCAATTTTCATAAATTTAGGCCCAGAACCCAGGCAGAGGAGAAAGGTCCCGTAACAGACAATCTGGCTTCATGTCAGCAGAGAATCAGTCTTCATATCATAGCAGAGAATCAGGCTTCACGTCACCCACCACTGTAAGAGTCAATTTTCATAAATTTAGGCCCAGAACCCAGGCAGAGGAGAAAGGTCCCGTAACAGACAATCTGGCTTCATGTCAGCAGAGAATCAGTCTTCATATCATAGCAGAGAATCAGGCTTCACGTCACCCACCACTGTAAGAGTCAATTTTCATAAATTTAGGCCCAGAACCCAGGTAGAGGAGAAAGGTCCCGTAACAGACAATCTGGCTTCATGACAGCAGAGAATCAGTCTGCATGTCATAGCAGAGAATCAGGCTTCACGTCAGCCACCACTGCAACAGTCCATTGTCATAAATTTAGGCCCAGCACCCAGGCAGAGGAGAGAGGTCCCGTAACAGACAATCTGGCTTCATGTCAGCAGAGAATTAGTCTGCATGTCATAGCAGAGAATCAGGCTTCATGTCAGCCACCACTGCAACAGTCCATTGGCATATATTTAGGCCTAGCACACAGGCAGAGGAGAGGTTCATTCAACTTTGGGTAGCATCGCAATATAATGGTAAAATGAAAATAAAAATAGGATTGAATGAGGAAGTGCCCTGGAGTCCAATAATATATGGTTATGGGGAGGTAGTTAATGTCTAATCTGGACAAGGGACGGACAGGTCCTGTGGGATCCATGCCTGGTTCATTTTTATGAACGTCAGCTTGTCCACATTGGCTGTAGACAGGCGGCTGCGTTTGTCTGTAATGACGCCCCCTGCCGTGCTGAATACACGTTCAGACAAAACGCTGGCTGCCGGGCAGGCCAGCACCTCCAAGGCATAAAAGGCTAGCTCTGGCCACGTGGACAATTTAGAGACCCAGAAGTTGAATGGGGCCGAACCATCAGTCAGTACGTGGAGGGGTGTGCACACGTACTGTTCCACCATGTTAGTGAAATGTTGCCTCCTGCTAACACGTTGCGTATCAGGTGGTGGTGCAGTTAGCTGTGGCGTGTTGACAAAAGTTTTCCACATCTCTGCCATGCTAACCCTGCCCTCAGAGGAGCTGGCCGTGACACAGCTGCCTTGGCGACCTCTTGCTCCTCCTCTGCCTTGGCCTTGGGCTTCCACTTGTTCCCCTGTGACATTTGGGAATGCTCTCAGTAGCGCGTCTACCAACGTGCGCTTGTACTCGCGCATCTTCCTATCACGCTCCAGTGCAGGAAGTAAGGTGGGCACATTGTCTTTGTAGCGTGGATCCAGCAGGGTGGCAACCCAGTAGTCCGCACAGGTTAAAATGTGGGCAACTCTGCTGTCGTTGCGCAGGCACTGCAGCATGTAGTCGCTCATGTGTGCCAGGCTGCCCAGGGGTAAGGACAAGCTGTCCTCTGTGGGAGGCGTATCGTCATCGTCCTGCCTTTCCCCCCAGCCACGCACCAGTGATGGACCCGAGCTGCGTTGGGTGCCACCCCGCTGTGACCATGCTTCATCCTCATCCTCCTCCACCTCCTCCTCATCCTCGTCCTCCTCGTCCTCCAGTAGTGGGCCCTGGCTGGCCACATTTGTACCTGGCCTCTGCTGTTGCAAAAAACCTCCCTCTGAGTCACTTCGAAGAGACTGGCCTGAAAGTGCTAAAAATGACCCCTCTTCCTCATCCTCCTCCTCCTCCTCCTGGGCCACCTCCTGTTCCATCATCGCCCTAAGTGTTTTCTCAAGGAGACATAGAAGTGGTATTGTAACGCTGATAACGGTGTCATCGCCACTGGCCATGTTGGTGGAGTACTCGAAACAGCGCAACAGGGCACACAGGTCTCGCATGGAGGCCCAGTCATTGGTGGTGAAGTGGTGCTGTTCTGTAGTGCGACTGACCCGTGCGTGCTGCAGCTGAAACTCCACTATGGCCTGCTGCTGCTCGCACAGTCTGTCCAGCATGTGCAAGGTGGAGTTCCACCTGGTGGGCACGTCGCATATGAGGCGGTGAGCGGGAAGGCCGAAGTTACGCTGTAGCGCAGACAGGCGAGCAGCGGCAGGATGTGAACGCCGGAAGCGCGAACAGACGGCCCGCACTTTATGCAGCAGCTCTGACATGTCGGGGTAGTTGTGAATGAACTTCTGCACCACCAAATTCAGCACATGCGCCAAGCAAGGGATGTGCGTCAAATTGGCTAGTCCCAGAGCTGCAACGAGATTTCGCCCATTATCACACACCACCAGGCCGGGCTTGAGGCTCACCGGCAGCAACCACTCGTCGGTCTGTTGTTCAATACCCCGCCACAACTCCTGTGCGGTGTGGGGCCTGTCCCCCAAACATATGAGTTTCAGAATGGCCTGCTGACGTTTACCCCGGGCTGTGCTGAAGTTGGTGGTGAAGGTGTGTGGCTGACTGGATGAGCAGGTGGAAGAAGAGGAGGAGGAAGCCGAGAAGGAGGAGGTGGCAACAGGAGGCAAAGAATGTTGCCCTGCGATCCTTGGCGGCGGCAGGACGTGCGCCAAACAGCTCTCCGCCTGGGGCCCAGCTGCCACTACATTTACCCAGTGTGCAGTTAGGGAGATATAGCGTCCCTGGCCGTGCTTACTGGTCCACGTATCTGTGGTTAGGTGGACCTTGCTACAGATGGCGTTGCGCAGTGCACACTTGATTTTATCGGATACTTGGTTGTGCAGGGAAGGCACGGCTCTCTTGGAGAAGTAGTGCCGGCTGGGAACAACATACTGTGGGACAGCAAGCGACATGAGCTGTTTGAAGCTGTCTGTGTCCACCAGCCTAAATGACAGCATTTCATAGGCCAGTAGTTTAGAAATGCTGGCATTCAGGGCCAGGGATCGAGGGTGGCTAGGTGGGAATTTACGCTTTCTATCAAATGTTTGTGAGATGGAGAGCTGAACGCTGGCGTGTGACATGGTTGAGACGCTTGGTGACGGAGGTGGTGGTGGTGGTGTTGGTGGTACATCCCCTGTTTGCTGGGCGGCAGGTGCCAACGTTCCTCCAGAGGCGGAGGAAGAGGCCGAGGCGGCAGCAGCAGAATAGGCCGAGGCGGCAGCAGCAGAAGAGGTAGCAGGGGGAGCCTGAGTGACTTCCTTGGTTTTAAGGTGTTTACTCCACTGCAGTTCATGCTTTGCATGCAGGTGCCTGGTCATGCAGGTTGTGCTCAGGTTCAGAACGTTAATGCCTCGCTTCAGGCTCTGATGGCACAGCGTGCAAACCACTCGGGTCTTGTCGTCAGCACATTGTTTGAAGAAGTGCCATGCCAGGGAACTCCTTGAAGCTGCCTTTGGGGTGCTCGGTCCCAGATGGCGGCGGTCAGTAGCAGGCGGAGTCTCTTGGCGGCGGGTGTTCTGCTTTTGCCCACTGCTCCCTCTTTTGCTACGCTGTTGGCTCGGTCTCACCACTGCCTCTTCCTCCGAACTGTGAAAGTCAGTGGCACGACCTTCATTCCATGTGGGGTCTAGGACCTCATCGTCCCCTGCATCGTCTTCCACCCAGTCTTGATCCCTGACCTCCTGTTCAGTCTGCACACTGCAGAAAGACGCAGCAGTTGGCACCTGTGTTTCGTCATCATCAGAGACATGCTGAGGTGGTATTCCCATGTCCTCATCATCAGGAAACATAAGTGGTTGTGCGTCAGTGCATTCTATGTCTTTCACCGCTGGGGAAGGGCTAGGTGGATGCCCTTGGGAAACCCTGCCAGCGGAGTCTTCAAACAGCATAAGAGACTGCTGCATAACTTGAGGCTGAGACAGTTTCCCTGGTATGCATGGGGGTGATGTGACAGACTGATGGGGTTGGTTTTCAGGCGCCATCTGTGCGCTTTCTGCAGAAGACTGGGTGGGAGATAATGTGAACGTGCTGGATCCACTGTCGGCCACCCAATTGACTAATGCCTGTACCTGCTCAGGCCTTACCATCCTTAGAACGGCATTGGGCCCCACCATATATCGCTGTAAATTCTGGCGGCTACTGGGACCTGAGGTAGTTGGTACACTAGGACGTGTGGATGTGGCAGAACGGCCACGTCCTCTCCCAGCACCAGAGGGTCCACTAACACCACCACGACCATGTCCACGTCCGCGTCCCTTACTAGATGTTTTTCTCATTGTTATGGTTCACCACAACAACAAATATATTATTTGGCCCAATGTATTGTATTCAAATTCAGCGGGATATAAATTTGAGGCCTAGTATTTAGGCGCTGGGTGACCGGTATGGATTTAGTGACAGAATTAGACTTGGAAATGCACAGAAGCGTGTGTGTGAAGTTATTCTGAATGACCCAATGTGCACCTTGAATATTATATACCCTTTTTGGGATAGATTTCAAATAGCTCTGATATAGCAGGAACCACTAAATTATGAAATTGCTAAATTGGGAATTGTACTTCAACCCAGAACAAAAAATGTGCTTTGACGGGCACTAAATAACTTTCCCAGCTACAACAGGACAGCGGTAACGAGAGATTTAGAGGGATTTAAATTTGAGGCCTAGTATTTAGGCGCTGGGTCACCGGTATGGATTTAGTGACAGAATTAGACTTGGAAATGCACAGAAGCGTGTGTGTGAAGTTATTCTGAATGACCCTATGTGCACCTTCAATATTATATACCCTTTTAGGGATAGATTTCAAATAGCTCTGATATAGCAGAAACCACTAAATTATGAAATTGCTAAATTGGGAATTGTACTTCAACCCAGAACAAAAAATGTGCTTTGACGGACACTAAATATCTTGCCCAGCAACAACAGTACAGCGGTGGGTAACGAGAGATTTAGAGGGATTTAAATTTGAGGCCTAGTATTTAGGCGCTGGGTCACCGGTATGGATTTAGTGACAGAATTAGACTTGGAAATGCACAGAAGCGTGTGTGAAGTTATTCTGAATGACCCAATGTGCACCTTGAATATTATATACCCTTTTTGGGATAGATTTCAAATAGCTCTGATATAGCAGGAACCACTAAATTATGAAATTGCTAAATTGGGAATTGTACTTCAACCCAGAACAAAAAATGTGCTTTGACGGGCACTAAATAACTTTCCCAGCTACAACAGGACAGCGGTAACGAGAGATTTAGAGGGATTTAAATTTGAGGCCTAGTATTTAGGCGCTGGGTCACCGGTATGGATTTAGTGACAGAATTAGACTTGGAAATGCACAGAAGCGTGTGTGTGAAGTTATTCTGAATGACCCTATGTGCACCTTCAATATTATATACCCTTTTAGGGATAGATTTCAAATAGCTCTGATATAGCAGAAACCACTAAATTATGAAATTGCTAAATTGGGAATTGTACTTCAACCCAGAACAAAAAATGTGCTTTGACGGACACTAAATATCTTGCCCAGCAACAACAGTACAGCGGTGGGTAACGAGAGATTTAGAGGGATTTAAATTTGAGGCCTAGTATTTAGGCGCTGGGTCACCGGTATGGATTTAGTGACAGAATTAGACTTGGAAATGCACAGAAGCGTGTGTGTGAAGTTATTCTGAATGACCCAATGTGCACCTTCAATATTATATACCCTTTTAGGGATAGATTTCAAATAGCTCTGATATAGCAGAAACCACTAAATTATGAAATTGCTAAATTGGGAATTGTACTTCAACCCAGAACAAAAAATGTGCTTTGACGGACACTAAATATCTTGCCCAGCAACAACAGTACAGCGGTAACGAGAGATTTAGCGGGATATAAATTTGAGGCCTAGTATTTAGGCGCTGGGTCACCGGTATGGATTTAGTGACAGAATTAGACTTGGAAATGCACAGAAGCGTGTGTGTGAAGTTATTCTGAATGACCCTATGTGCACCTTCAATATTATATACCCTTTTAGGGATAGATTTCAAATAGCTCTGATATAGCAGAAACCACTAAATTATGAAATTGCTAAATTGGGAATTGTACTTCAACCCAGAACAAAAAATGTGCTTTGACGGACACTAAATATCTTGCCCAGCAACAACAGTACAGCGGTGGGTAACGAGAGATTTAGAGGGATTTAAATTTGAGGCCTAGTATTTAGGCGCTGGGTCACCGGTATGGATTTAGTGACAGAATTAGACTTGGAAATGCACAGAAGCGTGTGTGGGAAGTTATTCTGAATGACCCTATGTGCACCTTCAATATTATATACCCTTTTAGGGATAGATTTCAAATAGCTCTGATATAGCAGAAACCACTAAATTATGAAATTGCTAAATTGGGAATTGTACTTCAACCCAGAACAAAAAATGTGCTTTGACGGACACTAAATATCTTGCCCAGCAACAACAGTACAGCGGTGGGTAACGAGAGATTTAGAGGGATTTAAATTTGAGGCCTAGTATTTAGGCGCTGGGTCACCGGTATGGATTTAGTGACAGAATTAGACTTGGAAATGCACAGAAGCGTGTGTGTGAAGTTATTCTGAATGACCCTATGTGCACCTTCAATATTATATACCCTTTTAGGGATAGATTTCAAATAGCTCTGATATAGCAGAAACCACTAAATTATGAAATTGCTAAATTGGGAATTGTACTTCAACCCAGAACAAAAAATGTGCTTTGACGGACACTAAATATCTTGCCCAGCAACAACAGTACAGCGGTGGGTAACGAGAGATTTAGAGGGATTTAAATTTGAGGCCTAGTATTTAGGCGCTGGGTCACCGGTATGGATTTAGTGACAGAATTAGACTTGGAAATGCACAGAAGCGTGTGTGTGAAGTTATTCTGAATGACCCTATGTGCACCTTCAATATTATATACCCTTTTAGGGATAGATTTCAAATAGCTCTGATATAGCAGAAACCACTAAATTATGAAATTGCTAAATTGGGAATTGTACTTCAACCCAGAACAAAAAATGTGCTTTGACGGACACTAAATATCTTGCCCAGCAACAACAGTACAGCGGTGGGTAACGAGAGATTTAGAGGGATTTAAATTTGAGGCCTAGTATTTAGGCGCTGGGTCACCGGTATGGATTTAGTGACAGAATTAGACTTGGAAATGCACAGAAGCGTGTGTGTGAAGTTATTCTGAATGACCCAATGTGCACCTTCAATATTATATACCCTTTTAGGGATAGATTTCAAATAGCTCTGATATAGCAGAAACCACTAAATTATGAAATTGCTAAATTGGGAATTGTACTTCAACCCAGAACAAAAAATGTGCTTTGACGGACACTAAATATCTTGCCCAGCAACAACAGTACAGCGGTAACGAGAGATTTAGAGGGATTTAAATTTGAGGCCTAGTATTTAGGCGCTGGGTGACAGGTATGGGTTTAGTGACAGAATTAGACTTGGAAATACACAGTAGCGGGTGTGTGTGAAGTTATTCTGAATGACCCAATGTGCACCTTCAATATTATATACCCTTTTAGGGATAGATTCCAAATAGCTCTGATATAGCAGGAACCACTAAATTATGAAATTGCTAAATTGGGAATTGTACTTCAACCCAGAACAAAAAATGTGCTTTGACGGACACTAAATATCTTGCCCAGCAACAACAGTACAGCGGTAACGAGAGATTTAGAGGGATTTAAATTTGAGGCCTAGTATTTAGGCGCTGGGTGACAGGTATGGGTTTAGTGACAGAATTAGACTTGGAAATACACAGTAGCGGGTGTGTGTGAAGTTATTCTGAATGACCCAATGTGCACCTTCAATATTATATACCCTTTTTGGGATAGATTTCAAATAGCTCTGATATAGCAGGAACCACTAAATTATGAAATTGCTAAATTGGGAATTGTACTTCAACCCAGAACAAAAAATGTGCTTTGACGGACACTAAATATCTTGCCCAGCAACAACAGTACAGCGGTAACGAGAGATTTAGCGGGATATAAATTTGAGGCCTAGTATTTAGGCGCTGGGTCACCGGTATGGATTTAGTGACAGAATTAGACTTGGAAATGCACAGAAGCGTGTGTGTGAAGTTATTCTGAATGACCCTATGTGCACCTTCAATATTATATACCCTTTTAGGGATAGATTTCAAATAGCTCTGATATAGCAGAAACCACTAAATTATGAAATTGCTAAATTGGGAATTGTACTTCAACCCAGAACAAAAAATGTGCTTTGACGGACACTAAATATCTTGCCCAGCAACAACAGTACAGCGGTGGGTAACGAGAGATTTAGAGGGATTTAAATTTGAGGCCTAGTATTTAGGCGCTGGGTCACCGGTATGGATTTAGTGACAGAATTAGACTTGGAAATGCACAGAAGCGTGTGTGTGAAGTTATTCTGAATGACCCAATGTGCACCTTCAATATTATATACCCTTTTAGGGATAGATTTCAAATAGCTCTGATATAGCAGAAACCACTAAATTATGAAATTGCTAAATTGGGAATTGTACTTCAACCCAGAACAAAAAATGTGCTTTGACGGACACTAAATATCTTGCCCAGCAACAACAGTACAGCGGTGGGTAACGAGAGATTTAGAGGGATTTAAATTTGAGGCCTAGTATTTAGGCGCTGGGTCACCGGTATGGATTTAGTGACAGAATTAGACTTGGAAATGCACAGAAGCGTGTGTGTGAAGTTATTCTGAATGACCCAATGTGCACCTTCAATATTATATACCCTTTTTGGGATAGATTTCAAATAGCTCTGATATAGCAGGAACCACTAAATTATGAAATTGCTAAATTGGGAATTGTATTTCAACCCAGAACAAGAAATGTGCTTGAACGGACACTAAATAACTCGCCCAGCTACAGCACTAGGGACAGATTTAGCTGGATATAAATTTGAGGCCTAGTATTTAGGCGCTGGGTGACCGGTATGGATTTAGTGACAGAATTAGACTGGGATATGGCCAAAAAATAAACAGACTATTGCTGGTTAAATGCACTTGGTGTGACAGCTTCACCCTGATGTAGGCTTTAGCCAAAAAACAACCACACCATTGAGGGTTAAATGCACTTGGTGACAGGCGCAGCTTGCCCCTGATTTTGTATATGGCCAAAAAATGAACAGACTATTGCTGGTTAAATGCACTTGGTGTCACAGCTTCACCCTGATGTAGGCTTTAGCCAAAAAACAACCACACCATTGAGGGTTAAATGCACTTGGTGACAGGCGCAGCTTGCCCCTGATTTTGTATATGGCCAAAAAATGAACAGACTATTGCTGGTTAAATGCACTTGGTGTGACAGCTTCACCCTGATGTAGGCTTTAGCCAAAAAACAACCACACCATTGAGGGTTAAATGCACTTGGTCGCAGCTTGTGCTGGCGCACCACAAGACACAAAATGGCCGCCGATCACCCCAGAAAAATGAGACTGACAAACGGTCTGTGCAGCCTAAAAACAGTGAGCAATTGAGGATCAGCAGCTCAATGATCCACAGCTGCAGATCGATCAGTTAATCAAGTCCTTTGGAGGAGTTAATCTGCCTAATCTCGCCCTACTGTCGCAGCCGCAACCTCTCCCTACGCTAATCAGAGCAGAGTGACGGGCGGCGCTATGTGACTCCAGCTTAAATAGAGGCTGGGTCACATGGTGCTCTGGCCAATCACAGCCATGCCAATAGTAGGCATGGCTGTGATGGCCTCTTGGGGCAAGTAGTATGACGCTTGTTGATTGGCTGCTTTGCAGCCTTTCAAAAAGCGCCAAGAAAGCGTCACAAAAGCGCCAAGAAAGCGACGAACACCGAACCCGAACCCGGACTTTTACGAAAATGTCCGGGTTCGGGTCCGTGTCACGGACACCCCAAAATTCGGTACGAACCCGAACTATACAGTTCGAGTTCGCTCATCCCTAATAAGGACACATCATTATTTTTAAGAGTTTAAAGCTGGCCAGACACGTTTAATTCCAGTTAGCCAAATGTGTCCTGACTCCCCCTCTACTCTTCCCTATACACATCCCCGTTGTGTTCGGTAAAGTGTGCATGTGTTGCCAGTAGGAAGAGAGGAGAAAGCTGCTTCCAGACACTTCGGATGATGGAGAAGCAAAGGATTAAATAAAAAATAGAAATTTCTCCAAGATTATCTATCGGGTGAATACTCAGGAGTTCCCCATGCTCCCCATGCCTGTTAGGGCTAATGCACACGACGGATCCGCCAAAAATACAGATGACATCCATGTGCATTCCGTATTTTAAGGAACGGCACCTAATAGAACAGTCCTATCCTTGACCATAATGCGGACAATAATAGGACATGTTCTATTTGTTTGCAGAAAGGACATACGGAAACGGAATGCACGTGGAGTGAATGAATGGTTCCGCATACAGTCTGCAAAAAAAACTGAACGGACACGTAAAGAAAATACGTTCGTGTACATGAGCCCTTAAGTTGTTGGCTGAACCTGCCATATTTATAGGGGGCTTTATACATAACATAAAGCATATTGTGTACAACCAATGGCTCCACAGTACAGACAACATGTATAGGAGCATAAGGTGGATAAAACATTTAGATCTGGGTCTGATCAGGATCAGGAGAAACCAGGCAGATGCCCAAGTCAGCAGCTCAGTTGTCTTAAAAGGAAGCTGGCTGACCTCTTGCATGTGCGCTTGAAAGCTGAAGGCATCTGTGTTGGTCCCATGTTCATATGTACCTGCATTGCTGAGAAAAATGAAGAGTTAATGTATGCAAATGAGCCTCTAGCAGCAACGAGGGTGGCAGAGGGAGTGGCAATTGCAGAGAGAGCAGAGCCTCTAGATGTAATGACAACGCCCCCGTTGCTCCTAGAGGCTCATTCACATTTTTAAAACATAATTTTTCTCAGCAATGCGGTCACATATGAACATGGCACCAACACTGATGCCTTCAGGTGCCAAGCGCACATGCAACTGGTCAATGGTACAAATCTGCTGACAAATGCCCCTTAATAACTCCCATATAGACTTGTCATGTATGTGTGGCTACAATAACTCTCCTATATGTGGCTATGAAAGGCATTTAGGTATGGACAAGGTTAATGTCCCAGAGATTGCATGGGGACCTTCACCATTTATTTTTTTATTTTTTGTGTCCTTCAACAACCAGCACTGAAAATAATAGAACAGCTGCTATATATACAAAAAAAAAGGACAGACAGAGTGCGCATAGGGTAGCATGCAGGGTTGCTAAACATCCAGAGATTTGTGGACAGTCCGTAAAAATAGGTGACTTTTTTCCTGTGTCTGTGAAAAAAAAATAGATTTTTTCTTAGGCTTTTTTCTTGACTAGATTATTTTAGTGGTAACTATCATCATTTTACAGCTCACAGTAAATGCTGGTAATGAGTTATTATCAGTATATTGAGCTATAGACATGTATTACTTATAATTTTTCAATATGGTTTTCCAATTTGTCAATAAAAAACATTGGCTGTCCGTGATTAAGTCGTCCAGAAAAATAGAAAATTCCAGTTGGCAACTCATGGAACCCATGCATTTTGAAGAAAAGCAGGTGGACGCTTGCTTATCTATTGCGGTTGTGTGATGGACACAGCAACCAATGCTACTCTTAGTATACTAAATTCAGGGTGCTACTGCCTCAACTGGTTCACTGGTAATGTCCAAAGAACCAAATATGGATTGTTATGAAAAATTTCCAAAACGATGTAGGACTGGTGCCAGCTTCTAGAGCAATGTAAGAAACTGGAATCCAAGTTGATTGGAACATGAACAAGTCTGTCTTTGTGGAAGACCATCACTCCTAGGCAGCACACCCGCTGTCTTGGGGTGACATTTGACATTGATCTTTCCTTTACCCCTACATCCAATCTCTCTCCTACTCCTACTCTCTCTGCACCTCAAAAACATCTCTAGACTCCGCCCCTTTCTCACTATGGAAACAACATTGTTGTCCTGATCCATTCCTGCCTCGATTACTGTAACTATTAATTGGTCTCCCCCTCACCAGACTTTCTCCTCTCCAATCTATTATTAATGCAGCAGCCAGGGTCACCTATCTGTCCAACCGCTACTCCGCTGCCTCCACTCTGTGCCAGTCATTTGCACTGGTTTCCCGTACACTTTAGAATCCAATTTAAACTGCTCATCCTCACCCAAAAAGCTGTCCACGGTGCTGCAGCCCCCTACATATCTTTCCTCATCTCTGTCTACCACCCTATCCGTGCTCCACATTCAGCCAATGACTTACGACTGACTTCCACCATAATCCAAACCTCTCACTCCTGGCTCCAAGACTTCTCCCGAACTGCACCGTTTCTCAGGTTAAATCACAACATACACAGTTTTAAGCGCTCCCTAAAAACAATATCTTTTTAGGGTGGCCTATCACATCCCCTGATCTAATTCATCTCCATCTCAAGCCCATTTATAATTTCCTGAACCTGATCCTCCACCAAACTCTTCACTGCACCCATGCATCCTGAAGCACTTCATATATTGGCTGCTGACCGGCTCATGCAGCTTTTTATCTGCTCCCCTATTCTCCCAACATGGCTGGACCATTGTACAAAACAAGCACTTTTACCTTTTGTGTCAACCTCTATTTCTATTTTTTTATGCTGTTTGTAAATGAACCACTGAACTGTAAAGTGCTGCAGAATATGTTGGTGCTATATAAATAAAGATTATTATTTTTAGTAGTAGGATTGGGGAGAGATGAGTGCAGCACTGCTTGCGCTGGTAAATACTTACCCTCCGTGGTCTTTTCTGGGGGCTGCATTGTACTGTGTCCTAACATCAGGTCACAGTGCAGTTCGGCAGGAAGAGCGCACTGGATCTCCTGAGTGGCGGTCCTGTCCTGAGCAGAAAAAAATAATTGTTTTATTTATTTATTTGTCTAGAGTCTAATAAAGATTGGGGGTCTGATATGGGGGTGTGATGATTGGGAGTCTGATCTGAGGTCTGAGGAAAATTGGGGTCTAATGTAGATTGGGGGTCTGATATGGGCGTGTGATAATTGTGAGTCTGATCTGAGGTCTGAGGAAAATTGGGGTCTGATGAAGATTGGGGGTCTGATCTGAGGTCTGATGAATATTTGAGGTCTAATAAAGATTGAGGGTCTGATGTGGGCATCTGATGAAGATTAGGGGACTGATTTGGGGTCTGATGAAGATTGAGGGTCTGATCGGAGGTCTGATGAAGATTAAGGATCTGATGAAGATTGGTGCTCCTATTTAGAGGTCTCTATGAAGATTGGGGGTCTGATATGAGGTCTGATGAAGATTGCGGCTTTAATGTGAGGTCTGATGAAGATTGGTGGTCTAATTTGGGAGTCTCATGAAGATTAAGGGTCTGATATGAGGTCTAATGAAGATTGGGGGTATGATGAAGATTGGGGGTCAGATTTGAGGGTCTGATGAAAATTGGAGGTCTGATCTGAGGTTTGATGAAAAATGGGGGTCTGATGATGATTGAGGGAACGATTTGGGGATCTGATGAAGATTGTGTCACAACCAGACAGCTGAGAAGCTCTGACAGAGGCCTTTCAGAACCTCCCCCTTGAGTTCTGTGTTGTGGTATTCAGCTCCTCCTCTCATTAGCGTCTCTCAGCTGTTATGTGTTGGACTAATTGTTTCCCTTTAAATTCTTCCCCAGAATGCTTTTCTGGGCGGCTTATATTTCTTCCTGGAGTATGTGTGCTTGCCCATCTGGTTCTCCTCTCCTCCACAAAGTTAAGTGTTACACTGTTATCTGTTATTTTCTGTTTGCTGGATCCCAGGTGACCCTGACTCCCTCCGTGTCTGGTGTAGGGAGCCGGTGGTCGTGTCCCCTCACTATTGTAGGGTGCTCAGGGCTTTATAGTCAAGGTTCGTGGATATGCATACCTCCACCATTCGGATCTATGCATAGGCTGAGCAGCCAGGGAAAGTGCCAGGTCTTCTACAGGGGTCTCCCTTTCGTTCCTTAGCTTTTGGATCCAGCGAGACATTTATGCATGTTGTTTTGCCTTGTTACCTGTACACATTCCGTGACATTATAAGCCGCCAAAACCGTCTTAAGCATGGATCCGGTTTCACTTTTGGCTGAACACTTCCAGGGTCTTTCATTGGAGGTAGCTGACCTCCGTAAGACTTTTTCTCAGCTTCAAGTGACCGGTTCAGCTTGCGTTCATGGAGCTTGTTCTGAGCCTAAGATCTCGCTCCCGGATACGTTCTCCGGGGGTAGTGAGAATTTTGTGCGTTTTAGAGAGGCTTGCAAACTCCATTTTCGCCTTCTTCCCCATTCTTCTGGTGATGAGGAACGGAGGGTGGGGATCATTATGCAGTGTCCCAGGGGGTCAGTAGTGTATGCTGGGCTTTGTAGTGCAGATTGACTCACTAACCTGGGATCCACTGTCGTCTTCAATTGGGGCAAATACTGGAACAGGCAGGTATTTAACAGTTCGTGACGCCAGTGTCAATTAAACGGTGACACGCCGTGTATGGTATTGTAGAAGAATGAAGCAAGCATAGGATAGACAACAAAAACTGGAACTTTTACTGAATATCAGTGAATACAGCTGGTTCTTGGGAGTACAGAATGGCCGGTCTTAGCAAGGCATTATACAGAGTGTTGATTACAGGAGATGCAGTACAGGAGGCTTGCACACTATTCCTGACTGGTCCTGCTACATGTGACTTTCCCTCCAAGGTCTAATGCCCTTTATCTGGCGTACCCTTGAAGCTGTCCTTATCTAGTACCTCCTCTGTTATCTTGAGTACCTCTTGCTTTATCTGATCGGCCTCTGTGGTATTCTGTGTCTTCAGGCTGATTAGCTATGCCCTTCTGACTTCTATGCATACGGACTCAGGAGGGAAACCCTCTCTGAACTGAGTCTGGAAACTTCTAAACTTCCTGAGCTAGGCCCTAGCCTATTTATACTGAACTGGGGGCTCCCTCTGCTGGCTGTTATAAGGATTGCCGGTAACCGGCCTGACTGGCTTAAAGGGAACTACACACTCAAATCTAGCAGTGTCGGGTAGCCTACCCGTATGCTGCACACCCCCAGACTTTAACGTGAGTAAGGCCTCGTACTCACACACATGCCTGAACCAACATAAGCTGATGCATAATTTAAACATGACATTATAAATATGATAAACAACTATTTCACACCAAAATATAACATTTGCAACAAATGACGCAAGAAAAAGGGGCGTCTTCTTTCTTCTTAGGCACGGCCGCTGACCTGGCACAGCGGACTTAAGGTGAACCAGGTTAGTCTATTTTTCTTGACTGAAGCATAATAAGGAACTACACAGGGTTTCCCCGTGGGTGTAGAACAGGCAAGGGCTCACGTGGAGGAGTCCATTCTTGCGCACAAACATCAAGCAGGCTATTTCCGATAGTAACTGTTCGGGAGGAGACACCACCAGTATAGTCAAAGTCTCCTAAATGGACTGGCGGACGTCCCCTGGTCATCCGGGTGGACCTTCTCAACACAGGGGTTTCCTCTCCTCTTAGCACCGAGGTAGAAGAGAGAGGAGCAACAGGAGGATCTCCATCCGTGAGACCTTGGTCAGGAACAACAGGAACAACAGGAACAACAGGATCCACTAGAGGGGGAACTGGATCCGGGGCATCCTGAACCGGCTCTTCTGGAAGTAAGGGTACAGTAGGTGCCGGAGCGGGCACAAACAAGTTCAACCATGGTGTCAGAAGCCAATGCATGGGATCAGCGTCATACCTTAGATTTCGGACAGCCTGCATAGGATCCTCGGGCTGTATCGACGACTCTGACACAGGGGGTTCAGATATAGAACTCTCGGCACTGGGTCCTGGTGTCAGGCAGAGCTTTAACCGGTTTCGGTGTACAATTTGGGATCCCCTGCCCTCCCGGGTGATCTCATAAGTGTGAGTTCCAACATTTGGGATTGCAGTGACAACATAAGGACTTTGCTCCCATTTACTGTCCAGTTTACTGGTACGGCGGTTATTTTTTAACCATACCACAGCCCCTATCGTCAGGGGTTCTGCATGGGCTGCTTGGTCATAGTCTCTCTGCTGCCGGTCTCTAGCATAGTCCATACGTTCCTGAACAATAGCTTGGGCCGTATTCAATCGCCTTTGGTGTTCAGCAACCCAGTCGGTATTAGGGAATGGGTTGATGCAATCAGGTACGAGTACATCCAAGGAGTGGTCAGCAGGCAATAACCCTTGGCGCCCAAACATCAAATAAAAGGGGGTATACCCGGTGGAACAGTGTATGGTATGATTGTATGTGAACATGAGCTGTGGCAACAGATTAGGCCAATCTCCCCTGGTTTCAGGAGGCACGGTCCTCAGCATCTCTATCAAGGTCTGATTCATTTTTTCACATAATCCATTACCTTGCGGATGGTAGGCCGTCGTCCGGATCTTCTTACAGTTGTGCAGGCGGCACAGTTCATGGAACAGGTGGGACTCAAAAGCAGGACCTTGATCGGTGAGGATCTTTTCTGGACAACCGTAGGGCAGGAGGAAGTGTTTCCAGAACAGTTCGGCTGTAGTCTTGGCCGTCTGGTCTCTCACAGGCACCGCTACAACAAACTTAGTGAAATGGTCAATAATAGTCATAGCGTACACATACCCTGAGCGACTAGGCTCCAGTTTCACATGGTCGATGGCGACAAGTTCAAGAGGACGAGTACTTACAATGGGTCTCAGTGGTGCCCTCTGATCATGGTGTTCACCTCGTTTCAAGGCACAGGCTACACACTCCCGACACCACTTCTCCATGTCTTCTCTCATGCCCACCCAGTAAAATCGCTGGCGGATATTTGCCTCAGTCTTTTGGACCCCAAAGTGACCGGATTGATTGTGGTACATCTCCAACACCATACCTGCATCTCGTCGGGGTATGAGAATTTGATGCACTCTTTCGTTGGACACTGGGTCTAGGCTTCTCCGTAGCAACAGGCCCTTTTGTATGAAGAGTTGATGGCGCTGTCTCCACAGTTTGATGAGCTCAGGATCTGTACTCTTACGCCGAATCCTCTCAGGGGTTCTGCCACTGGTAATGAAGTCCAACAATTCACCCAGCACTCTACTTTCAGACTGTAGTTTCACCCACCTTTCTTCTTTGAGTTCCGGCCTACTGGGGGGTGAAGGAACTGCAGCTCTGTTACTGGTAGCCCGAGCCTGATCCTGTTGAGCAAATTTATGGTAGAAGGCCGGCATTTCTACATCTTCCCAAGCATCTCGCACATCATCAGGAGCTGTCTCTGTGGGAAGTCCTGGATAAAGCATCAGCATTGTCATTAGTACGTCCAGCGCGATATTTTACAGAGAAATCATAGTTGGCGAGACGAGAGGCCCATCTTTGCTCCAAAGCCCCCAATTTGGCTGTATTTAGGTGTGCCAGAGGGTTATTATCAGTGAATGCAATGAATGGGGTAGCGGCTAGATAATCTTTGAATTTTTCCGTCACTGCCCACACTAGTGCCAGGAATTCTAGTTTGAAGGAACTATAATTCTGGTCATTTTTCTCAGCTCCTTTCAGGGAGCGGCTTGCATAAGCTATCACTCTTTCTTTTCCCTCTTGAATCTGGGCTAACACAGCCCCCAGGCCCCGCTTGCTAGCATCAGTATACAGATGGAAGGGCTTGCTGTAGTCGGGATAACCTAACACGGGAGGCTCGGTCAGTTTCTTTTTTAACAACTGGAACGCTACCTCTCTCTCTTCATTCCACTCAATGAGCACTGGAGTTCTAGGACTTTTCTTGGGCTGCCCCCTCAAGAGTTCCTGGATAGGATCGGCTATTTGAGCAAAATGGGGGATGAAACGTCTATAGTAGCCGGCAAAACCAAGGAAACCCCTCACCTCTTTGACGGTAGTGGGTACCGGCCAGTTACGGACAGCCGCTAACTTATCAGGGTCAGGTTGTACGCCCTCTCCGCTTACCACATGCCCCAGGTATTTTACCGCAGGTTTGAGCAAGTGGCATTTAGATGGCTTTACCTTCAGGCCATATTTGACAAGGATTTCAAAGACCTCTGCTAAGTGTTTCAGGTGGTCTTCATATGTTTTTGAGTACACAATGACGTCATCTAGATACAGCAGCACTGTTTCGAAGTTTTTGTGACCCAAACACCGCTCCATTAGTCTCTGGAAAGTTCCTGGGGCATTACATAACCCGAACGGCATACAATTAAATTCAAACAGGCCCATGGGAGTGGTGAAAGCAGTCTTTTCCCTATCTGCCGGGGCCATGGGTACTTGCCAGTAGCCACTGGTCAAGTCCAATGTGGAGAAATAGGCAGCGGAGCCCAGAGCAGTTAGTGACTCTTCAATGCGGGGCAGTGGGTACGCGTCTTTGTGGGTTATTTGGTTAATTTTTCTATAGTCCACGCAGAAACGGATACCACCATCCTTCTTCTTTACAAGGACCAGGGGTGCCGCCCACGGGCTACGACTGTCCCGGATTACATTAGAGTCTTTCATCTCTTGGATCATTTCTTTTACAGTCTGATATGAAGTAGGCGGTAAGGGTCGGTATCTCTCCTTGATAGGAGGATGAGAGCCAGTAGGTATGGTGTGTTGTATGGCACTAACCTCTCCATAATCAGCAGCATGTTTACTGAAGGCCTGGTGGTGCTCTTTGACAAGCCGTAGTATCCCTTCTTGTTGATGTTGGGGGGTAGTCTCGTCCCCGACATGTAGCTCTTCCCACCAGGGTACTTGTGACTGGGGCACCGGCGGACATCCGCTGACTGCAGCTGGCGGCTTTTCTGTCACTGGAAGACGGATGATGTCTTGGAAGAACACCTGAGAAAGCTGGGCAACAGGGTAATGCTTAGTAAGCGCCACAGGATGATCACTCAGGTTAATCAGACGGACAGGTACTTTACCTTGGGAGACGTTCACCAGGCACTTGGCAGCTCTCACATAAGGGTAGTTCTCCATCTGGATTGGCTCCACCAGGGCTGGATAATCTTGGCCTTGGACTCCCAGGACAGCACGACACCATAAGAGAGTTTGGGAATTAGGAGGCAAAGTCACAGGCTTATTATCACGAATCTTGGCAGTACAAATTTCTCCTTTCCCGTTAGCAAACCTCTGCTGGGCACTTAACACAGTGATAGTCTTTTGAATCACCCTCTTGGACGCAGAGGAAGCGGTGGGCAGAGTCTGATGTAATACGGCAAGTATTTCAGCATAACAGTTTTTGAAGACATTGGTGCCTAAATGACAGGATGTCCTCCTCTGTCGCCGGCCTGTACTACTATCACCCCCTGTTGAGGCAAGGTTACTTCTCCCACCTGCAGGGTGGGTTCCCAGTATCCATGGATCTTTACCGGTTTGCCATTGCTGGCGATAATCTCTACCCAGGATTCAGGCGGCTGGGTCAATTGATTGGTGTCCCAGAATCTTTCAAAGGCGGGCAGCTGAATAGTAGTGACCTGAGACCCAGTATCTAATAGGGCTTCAAAGGGGACCCCGTTAATCTCCACATTGATTTTAGGATGGGATCCTACATACCGTGGCATCCAATTTGGATCTTTTGGACCTAGTGTTCTACCTCCCGAGGGGTGGTCCTCAGCCTCAGGGGTTGCCCGTTTAACTGCCAGCAAGTGGATTCTGTGTGTCCCATCTTTTTGCAGTATGTACACACGGGCCGCTGGCGACCCCTATTGCGCCTCCCAGGATCCCTGGGGTGAGTCTCTTGGTATGGAGGTGGGAACGGCTTAGAGGGTGACAGGAACTCCTCTTCTGACATCATAGGTTTTTCCCATTCCTCCATTTTTCTGCACACTCTCTCTAGGCTTTTAGTGAGGTGATTTACTTGCTCTGTCAGCATGGCGATAGTATCGGTAGCTGTAGCTTGAACAGCTTGACCGGCCTCAGCTCGGTTAATGATAAGCGGTTTTGACCTGCAGGCTGATAACTCAGGTGGGGTGCTCAGCTCTGTAGATACTGCTGACCCCAGAATTTTTATAGCCAGTTCTTTAAAGTCCAGAAAGGTACTGTTAGGGTGTTGGGCGGACAGCATCTTTAATTGGGTCCTTATTTGCTCACTAGACACTCCGGTAATAAATTGTTCCCTCAGGGTCTGATCCTGGTTATCAGCTTCCTTGGGATCTATCTGGATTACAGCCCCCAAAGCCTCCTGAAGTGATAGGGCATAGTCACGGAGGGACTCACCGGACTTCTGTTTCTTGCCAAAGAAGTGCATCTTTATCTCTGAGGCAGTCCTCGTTTCAAAAGTGGCCCTGAGGCGGGTGAATATCTGCTCTAGAGTACTCCTTTCAGCAGCAGGCCAGGATAATACCTCTCTGCGGGCAGCCCCCTCCAGTTGCGCTAGCAAGATTTCCATTTGCTGATCGGCATTTATGGGGTACAGTTTGAATAAGGCCAGCAACTTTTCTTTAAAGTCTCTTAGGGTATGGACCTCTCCGTTATAGCGGGGAAACCATGGGGCCCCAAAGTAGTAAGGCATGGTAAAGGGCATCATGCTGGGGGCTATAGGATGATTAGGAGCCGCAAGCTCTCCCGGGTCCGGCCGCTCGGCAACTCCCGGATCTGACATGTTAACTTATTACGAGGTGGCCGCTGGTGACTAAAGGGGCCGGAACAATCCCCTTCCCCCCGGATACAAGTTCTTACCGGTTTCGCCGGGTGTGCGCAGGTCAAATCTCGTGAGACTCCGGACGTCCTGTGTACGCGGTGACGTTGCTGACGCAGGAAAAGCAGGGCCGCGGCGGTGTGATGATGAAGAGGGGCGGGATTCTCTGTGTCTTTGAAGGGATCCGCCCACGGAGGTCCTCAGCAGCGCGGGAAACTTTACTCCAGGCGGCCGGTGGCCATCTTGATCACGATTCCCTGACAGCAAGCAGGGTGTTGCAAAGTCCAATAAATCACAGTCCACAAATACGATTTTTCTCTCTGGGGGTAGCGCAACACAGTACAGCGCATCCGATTCCTCCCAGGCACATTTGTAATCCACAGATTTGGAAATAAAGGATACAGTCTTTGCAATACGGTGGTGGAATAGTTAAAGCACACAGTTCACACTTCTCTGCACTTCAGAAGTATGCGGATCCTGTTTGTGACGCCAAAAAGAGCGATGCAGTGTCCCAGGGGGTCAGTAGTGTATGCTGGGCTTTGTAGTGCAGATTGACTCACTAACCTGGGATCCACTGTCGTCTTCAATTGGGGCAAATACTGGAACAGGCAGGTATTTAACAGTTCGTGACGCCAGTGTCAATTAAACGGTGACACGCCGTGTATGGTATTGTAGAAGAATGAAGCAAGCATAGGATAGCCAACAAAAACTGGAACTTTTACTGAATATCAGTGAATACAGCTGGTTCTTGGGAGTACAGAATGGCCGGTCTTAGCAAGGCATTATACAGAGTGTTGATTACAGGAGATGCAGTACAGGAGGCTTGCACACTATTCCTGACTGGTCCTGCTACATGTGACTTTCCCTCCAAGGTCTAATGCCCTTTATCTGGCGTACCCTTGAAGCTGTCCTTATCTAGTACCTCCTCTGTTATCTTGAGTACCTCTTGCTTTATCTGATCGGCCTCTGTGGTATTCTGTGTCTTCAGGCTGATTAGCTATGCCCTTCTGACTTCTATGCATACGGACTCAGGAGGGAAACCCTCTCTGAACTGAGTCTGGAAACTTCTAAACTTCCTGAGCTAGGCCCTAGCCTATTTATACTGAACTGGGGGCTCCCTCTGCTGGCTGTTATAAGGATTGCCGGTAACCGGCCTGACTGGCTTAAAGGGAACTACACACTCAAATCTAGCAGTGTCGGGTAGCCTACCCGTATGCTGCAATTATATCGCTGCTCAGGGGTAACGCTCAGTCCTGGGCCTTTTCGCTGCCGGAGGGGGCACGGCCCCTCCGTTCAGTGGATGAATTCTTTTTAGCCCTGGGTCAGATATATGATGATCCGGATCGTATTGCTCTGGCGGAGTCTAGACTACGTCTCCTATGCCAGGGTAAACAATCCGCAGAAATATACTGCTCAGAATTTCGGAGTTGGGCAGCTGATACTGGTTGGAATGATGCTGCACTCCGAAGTCAATTTTGCCATGGTCTTTCAGAGGGATTGAAAGATGCATTTGCCTTTCATGAAAGGCCTATTTCTTTGGACTCTGCTATGTCTCAGGCCGTTCGTATTGACAGGCGTCTTAGAGAGAGAGGAGAGATCTCTCCTTCCTGTCATACTCGGTCCCAGGACTGTGCAGCGGTCCCATTCTCTGCGCAGGGGTCTCAGTCGCTGTCAGCCCCTTCTGAGCAGGAGCCCATGCAGCTGGGGTTGATTGCTTCTGACAATAGAAGATTCAGCCCGCATGGGAGGGTTTGTTTTTGTTGTGGAGGTATTAATCATTTGGCAAATATTTGTCCCTCTAGGAGATTCAGGCTATTGTCCCTCTAGGAGATTCAGGCAGTTCTCTGGGTATAATAAAGAAACAAAGAGGAAAAAATCTTTGAAAAATGTTCCGTCTGTTACTATTGGCAGGATTGAGGCGGAGATTGAAGATTTTCCGTTTGCTTGTAGTTCCCGTTTTGTCCTGCCGGCTAGGGTGGCGCTAGAGAGCAAGAACATTTTTTGTGAGATTTTTGTGGATAGTGGAGCAGCGGTCAATCTCATTGATAATCACTTTGCGATAACTCATGGTTTCCAGGTGTGCGCTTTGAGAAAGGATATTCCTGTATTTGCTATCGATTCCGCTCCACTTTCTCAGAAATCATTAAAGGGCATAGTTCACAATATCCGTTTAATTGTGAGTGATGCTCATGTTGAGGATGTGTCATGTTTCGTCCTTAGCGGTTTGCCCACCCCGCTGGTGTTGGGGCTGCCCTGGCTCACTAAGCATAACCCCACCATTGATTGGCAAGCGAAGCAAATAAATGGTTGGAGTGACTTTTGCAGAGAGAATTGCCTCATGACATCTGTTTCTGAGGTTGCTACTAAGACTATACCATCTTTTCTCTCTGAATTTTCGGATGTCTTCTCTGAGAGTGGAGTTCAGGATTTGCCCCCGCACAGGGAGTACGATTGCCCTATTAATCTCATCCCAGACGCCAAGCTGCCTAAATCTCGTTTATACAATCTTTCCCAACCTGAGAGGATCGCTATGCGTGCTTATATCTCTGAGAGTCTGAGAAAGGGACACATACGACCCTCGAAGTCACCTGTTGCCGCTGGTTTTTTCTTTGTTAAGAAAAAAGATGGTTCTTTAAGACCTTGTCTGGATTTCAGGGAGCTGAACAATATCACAATTCGTGACCCTTATCCGCTTCCTCTGATCCCGGACCTATTTAACCAGGTTGTTGGGGCTAAAGTCTTTTCCAAATTAGATTTAAGAGGGGCATACAACCTGGTCAGGGTCAGAGAAGGGGACGAATGGAAGACGGCCTTCAATACCCCTGAGGGCCATTTTGAAAACTTGGTTATGCCTTTTGGTTTGATGAATGCCCCAGCCGTTTTCCAGCATTTCGTGAACAGCATTTTTTATCATTTGATGGGAAAATTTGTATTGGTGTATTTGGATGACATTTTGATTTTTTCTCCCGATTTCAAAACTCATAAGGAACATTTACGTCAGGTCTTGCTCATCCTGCGGGAGAATAAATTATATGCGAAACTGGAAAAATGTGTGTTTGCGGTTCCAGAAATTCAATTTCTGGGGTTTCTTCTCTCCGCTTCTGGTTTTCGCATGGACCCAGAGAAGGTCCGCGCTGTGCTTGAGTGGGAGCTTCCTGAGAATCAAAAGGCGCTGATGCGTTTTTTGGGCTTTGCCAATTATTACAGGAAGTTCATCTTGAATTATTCTTCTATTGTTAAACCACTCACTGATATGACCAGAAAGGGGGTAGATTTTTCTTCTTGGTCAGTAGAGGCGCGTAAGGCTTTTTCTGATATCAAGGAGAGTTTTGCTTCCGCTCCCATCTTGGTGCAACCTGATGTTTCGTTACCCTTCATAGTTGAGGTTGATGCTTCTGAGGTGGGTGTGGGGGCGGTCTTGTCTCAGGGTTCCTCTCCTGCCAATTGGCGACCGTGTGCCTTTTTCTCAAGAAAACTCTCCTCCGCAGAGAGAAATTACGATGTGGGAGATAGGGAATTGTTGGCCATCAAGTTGGCTTTTGAGGAATGGCGCCATTGGCTAGAGGGAGCCAGACACCCTATTACCGTATTTACTGACCATAAAAATCTGGCCTACTTGGAGTCAGCCAAGCGTCTGAACCCGAGACAGGCCAGATGGTCGTTGTTCTTTTCTAGGTTTAATTTTGTTGTCACGTTCCGCCCTGGAGTTAAGAATGTGAAGGCAGATGCCCTGTCACGTTGTTTTCCGGGAGGCGGGAATTTTGAAGACCCGGGTCCCATTTTGGCTGAAGGTGTGGTGGTCTCTGCTCTTTTTCCTGAATTGGAGGCAGAGGTGCAGGCAGCCCAGTCAGAGGCTCCTGATCTTTGTCCTCCTGGGAGGTTGTTTGTGCCTCTCGCTTTAAGACACAAGATTTTTAAAGAACACCACGATACGGTCCTTGCTGGGCACCCGGGGGTAAGAGCCACACTGGATCTCATCGCTCGGAGATTCTGGTGGCCTGCGCTTCGTAAGTCGGTTGAGGGTTTTGTGGCAGCCTGCGAGACTTGCGCTCGTGCCAAAGTCCCTCATTCACGGCCATCAGGTCCTCTCCTTCCCTTACCCATTCCTTCCCGTCCTTGGACACATCTGTCCATGGACTTTATCACGGACCTGCCTCGTTCCTCGGGGAAGACTGTGATTCTGGTGGTGGTGGACCGTTTTAGCAAAATGGTGCATTTCATCCCTTTTCCTGGTTTGCCCAATGCTAAGACGCTGGCGCAGGCATTTGTTGATCACATTGTCAAATTGCACGGTATTCCTTCAGACATAGTCTCTGATAGGGGCACGCAGTTTGTTTCCAGATTCTGGAAGGCTTTCTGTTCTCGCTTGGGGGTTCGGTTGTCATTCTCTTCTGCTTTCCACCCGCAGTCGAATGGCCAGACAGAGCGCGTCAATCAGAATCTGGAGACATATCTGCGCTGTTTTGTGGCGGAGAATCAAGAGGATTGGTGTTCTTTTTTGTCCCTTGCTGAGTTTGCTTTAAATAACCGTCAGTCAGGAGTCCTCTGATAAGTCACCATTTTTTGGTGCATATGGGTTTCATCCACAGTTTGGGACTTTCTCGGGAGAGGGGTCTTCTGGTTTACCTGATGAGGACAGATTCTCCTCAGTCTTTGTCATCTATTTGGCAAAAGATTCAAGATAATCTAAAGAGCATGACTGAGAGATATAAGCGTGTGGCTGATAAGAGACGTGTGCTTGGTCCGGACCTGAATGTTGGTGATCTGGTGTGGTTGTCTACCAAGAATATCAAATTGAAGGTTCCCTCCTGGAAGTTGGGTCCTAGGTTTATTGGGCCTTACAAAATCCTGTCTGTCATCAATCCTGTTGCATACCGTCTTGATCTTCCTCAGACTTGGAAGATCCATAATGTTTTTCATAAGTCCTTATTGAAACCTTATGTTCAACCCATTGTACCCTCGCCTTTGCCTCCTCCTCCGATTATGGTTGATGGGAATCTTGAATTTCAGGTCTCTAGGATTGTGGATTCTCGTCTTGTCCGCGGTTCTCTTCAGTACCTTGTTCACTGGGAGGGGTATGGTCCTGAGGAGAGGATGTGGGTCTCAGTGACGGACATTAAAGCCTCTCGTCTCATCAAGGCTTTCCATAGGTCCCATCCTGAGAAGGTGGGTTCTGAGTGTCCGGAGTCCACTCGTAGAGGGAGGGGTACTGTCACAACCAGACAGCTGAGAAGCTCTGACAGAGGCCTTTCAGAACCTCCCCCTTGAGTTCTGTGTTGTGGTATTCAGCTCCTCCTCTCATTAGCGTCTCTCAGCTGTTATGTGTTGGACTAATTGTTTCCCTTTAAATTCTTCCCCAGAATGCTTTTCTGGGCGGCTTATATTTCTTCCTGGAGTATGTGTGCTTGCCCATCTGGTTCTCCTCTCCTCCACAAAGTTAAGTGTTACACTGTTATCTGTTATTTTCTGTTTGCTGGATCCCAGGTGACCCTGACTCCCTCCGTGTCTGGTGTAGGGAGCCGGTGGTCGTGTCCCCTCACTATTGTAGGGTGCTCAGGGCTTTATAGTCAAGGTTCGTGGATATGCATACCTCCACCATTCGGATCTATGCATAGGCTGAGCAGCCAGGGAAAGTGCCAGGTCTTCTACAGGGGTCTCCCTTTCGTTCCTTAGCTTTTGGATCCAGCGAGACATTTATGCATGTTGTTTTGCCTTGTTACCTGTACACATTCCGTGACAGATTGGAGATCTGATCCGAGGTTTGATGATTTTCTTTTCTCTTATAGTCCTCCTCTAAAACCTATGTGCATATTATAGAACAAAAAATATGGCACCTCAAACAAATTGTAAAGTTTGCAATGATAAACAAACTTATTGGACTTCTTAGATTAACTGGGACTTTAATTGCTTGTATTACTCCAGAGGTAACGTGCATATAGTAACATAGTCTGTAAGGCTAAAAGAAGAAATAGGTTCAACCTATTATGCTACAAAGTTGATTCAGTGAAAGGAAAAAAAAAATACTCAAGAAACCAATTTTCCTTATTTTAGGGATAGAGAATTCCTTCCTGACTACAATCTAGCAATATGAATAACTCCCTGACTAAGGGACCCTTTTCCCAATAATCTAATATCTATAATGTGTAATATTGTTATTCTCTAGAAACATATCCAGGACCATCTTGAGCTCTTACAGTAAAGAATCCCTGTCTATGTTGGTGTAGAATCCTTCTTTTCTCTCGATGTAGAGGATGCATCCTTGTCATAGCTACAGTTCTGGGTATAAATAGATCATGGGAGAAATCTCTGTATTGACCCCTGATATATTTTTACATAGTTATTAGATGTCCTCTAAGCCATCTTTCACTTCAACATAATAACCCTTATTTTAATACTTTTCCTGGCTACTGTAGCCCACCCATTTCAGGTAATTATTTAGTTACCTATCATAAAGGGGTTGTCCGGGTACAGAGCTGAACCCGAACATACCTCCATTTTCATCCAGGCAGCCCCCCCTGACTTGAGCATCAGAGCAGTTCATGCTCCGATGCTCTCCTTTGCCCTGCGCTAAACCATGCAGGGCAAAGGTATTTTCAGGAGTTCCAGTGACTAACTAGGCTCTCCATAGGGCTGCCAGGAAGCCTGGTGACGTCACCGGCACTGATGGGCAGGCTTTAGTGCTGCCCTAGCCATTAAAACGGTTAGGGCTGCGCTAAAGCACGCCCATCAGAGCTGGTGAGGTCAATGAACAAACTGCCGGGCGGAAGCCTCTGCCCAGCAGTGTGTTATTGTGAACGAAAGAGTCCGTGCCCTGTGCGATCTAGCGCAGGGCAAGGGAGAGCATTGGAGCATTAGATTATCTGATGCTAACATCAGGGGGGCTGCCTGGGTGAAAATATGGGTATGTCTGGCTCTGAACCCAGAAAACCCCTTTAAAACCCACTCAAACTGTACTCACAGTACTGTATGTTTCTTTCTTATGTACTGGTTTCCGAAACCGGATACAATTTTTGGAGGAGTAGCTACAAAAGAAGTGCAATTAGCCTTTTATTAAGAATATCATGTCAAGCCAAGAAATTAGCAAAACAAATTGTTTAGAATCAAAATTCGACCCAAATTTTTTTTAAATTCTGATTAGTTAGAATAAGAATTTCTTCTTTGGGAGAATTTGTCCAGAGAAGGTAGAGAGAGAGAGAGAGAGAGAGAGAGAGGTATTTTCCAGGCATTTAATGCATTTTCAAAATTTTTGGTATTTGTGAGGACCTTAAAGAGTACATTTTCTCTATACTAACAATTCCACAAAATTTTAAAAAAAGAGTTATATCTCCACTGTGAAAAGGGCACGCAGGCAAAGAGTGACAATCCAAGGAAAAAATATCTAATATAGGATGAATATCTACCGTAAATATGGTTACTGATTTGGCCTTGCCAACTAAACAATATAATTACTGCCTAGAGCAATAAAAGATGTTCAGCGACTATTCATGTTTATTCACCCATGCTGGTTCCTGGAGACTCGTACCCATCCATCATTACTGATCAAACAGTGGTCCTGTACTTACTTTTCATTACCTTATAGAGATAGTAGTAGCATGGGTGGAACTGTGACCCCTCATTTACTTTAATGAGTAAAACATATGAAATCAGTTCATTAATATTGTTTCAAGGTGGATCTCAATAACATTAGATGGAAAATAAAAACATTAGGACAGGTAGACCAAGACTTACAAAGTGACAGGATACAATGGAGTTTAAGTTATTCTTTAATTTAATTTGATGGCAATGTTCTATATGACAGTCATTGCTTTAATTTTAAAAAAAAGAAGAAAAACTTAATGTAGGTCTTATTTTCTCTATATTTCATGGTGCATTGGGTCCCTTAGACAACAATTCATCACCCATGCTATAATTTTTCCTAGCAGGCTTCTTACACAGCACTATAACAAGATTACCAGCCTTGAACAAGGTGAGGTATTGAGAGTGCTCCTAGGCATCCACATGTCACTTAAGAGTGCAGAGAACCTGAAAGAATATAGTGCAGGGGAAGAATGGTTGTGTCCCAATGGAACCTAATTGTATTGCTTTCAAAAAAATTGCATCATGTAGGACAATTTCCACTGCTTTGAGCTAGGAGAAATATTGTTTTGCCCTTCAAAGTATAGGATGAATGAATCTTCTCAGGCCATTGAAAGAAGCAGAATAGAATACATCTCTTCAGCTCTAAAATAAAATAGAATCAGGCAGACATAATTCTCCTAAAGGGAGTCTATCAGCTCTTCAACACCCCCCAAACTAGAAGAAACTTTGTATAGTGTGACTCTGAGTCTGATTGTGTAATTTGAACTGTACATTCCTACTCACATGCATTCTGATGCTGTCTTCCCATAAACCAGCAATAAAATGCATCGAGAAGACTCCTCTGGAGTCCCCTCCATTATGTGCATGAGCCGGGAGTCCTCTGAATTCATTTTAAAGCAGGTTTGGGGGAGCACAGTTTCAGAATACAAGAGCGTATGAAGATACAAATTACATGACTGGACTCAACATCATTTATACTATACACTACTCTAGTTTGGGAGTGTCGAAGAGCCAACAGATTCCCTTTAAATTGTGAAGACATAAGCATCCAAGGCCTAGTGCAGTAATCTCCAACTTGTGACCAAGCTGGGCAGGGCATGCTGGAAGTTTTAGTTAAGTTTTTTTATTTAAATATCTAGAGAGCCACAGATTGGAGATCATTAGTCTAGTCTAGTGTTTACCAAATTTTTCCTGTTTAAACCCTGCCTAGATAATTTCCCAAAGGGGAAACACATTTGTTAATTATACAGTTACTTGGACTCTGTAAATCACCTGTGTAATATTGAAATTGTTTTCCATCTTTTACCTATTGAGGACCTACTCCTCCACATATGTAATCAATATCAGATTGGTGAGGGCCTGACACCTGGTAACCCCACTAATCAGCTGTTTGTAGAAGCCACCTTCACTGGAAATATAACAGTAGACAGAGCCTATCGGTATCTCAAACAGCTGATCAGTGATGGTGCCAGATGTTGTACCCCCACCTATCTGGAGAATAGGTCACCAATATCTAGAAGATGGAAAAACCTCTTTAAGGAAATCCTCAAGACAAGGCTTGTCAGATTTCTACAGGGTAGGTTTGGGAAACACCAGTCTTGTAGATGCTGTATCTCCAAGTTTGGGTTGAGTTCTAAAGAGTATCATAAATATACAATTGTAACCTTTCTAGTCATGTTAATTGTAATATTTTTTGTTATTTTGCTGAAATTTCGCTATAAATCCACTGTATGGTTAACTAAAAAATAGTAGTATTAGTTTATATCTGAAAATACTACTATTTGAAGAGTGCCATAAAACTAAGCAGATGAAAAATTATTGAAGAATAAAAATAAAAATATTTAAACATACACAAAGTATTAGTCTAAGTTCTAGAGTGCCATGACACTTAACAGAAAAATAATTATATAAAAAATAATGAACAAAAAAAATCAAATGTAAAAATCTATACAGTATTGCAAATGAAAAATAACTCTAAAACTACATATACTGTAGAAAACACCTACAAATCACAAACGGAAATAAAAAAAGTCAATTTTATTTCAAAGTTTGCTTCTTATATTGAAGCACATATTAAAGCAACAGTACGATGTTCATAAAATATAAGTGTGATGCCGTAACATGTCGGAATACTGATATTTTGTATGTATACTAAAATAAGAATTTTAAAATTGTACAAATAGATACATTAAAAATGACATAGAAATAGGGGTGCGATTCTGGCACGTATTAGTTTTAAGACGGGATTATAAGCAAAAAAGATTTACAAGAATCAGCAGTAACAAGTCTGATGCTCAAGAGACATTATAATTGTACATTTTACTGTACATACATTATATGAGTTGAAGCTGGCTGAATATTATATATTTTTTTATATTTTTTTTCCTTTTCAAGTTTAAAAATGCACTACATATAAAGTGTCCATAGTTTAAGGCGACGTTACAGCTCAAAACTGTTATCCTTTCTTTTTTGTGGAAGCTTTGTTGGACGAAGGTCGGGATGGTTACGATACATACTGTAAAATATCTCCCCTTAGAATCAAGTGTTTCCTGCTTTCCGCTTTCTCATATCGACTGCACTTTGCAAGTGGTTTTGTCCCAGGTGACTGATTACTTCAACACAGGTTGTAGGGTTTTCACAGTATTCACCACCACTTCTAAGATCCTTTGAAGGAAATCAGTTTGTAAACCATTAGAGGTCAAAGAAGCCTTTAATTTTTCTTTCCTTTAAAAAAAATACCTGTTAATGTTTTCTCTGGATTTGTTGAGAACATTACATAGTTCTTAAGGCCAAGTTTAGTACTTTATCGTTAAGAATCGTCTTCGTAAGTGTCTTTGGAACCATATAAGTCTGCTAGTTTCTTAAATCGAGGTCCCCAGTTTTGTAGATAATCGTAGTCCAGATCTGAATCTGTGGAGGCTGACTCTAAAGAGCTGAGAGACCCAGCTACAGAACCTCGCCCTTCATATCCATAGATTTGAATGGAATCGTAGGGCGGTGCTGTTGGATCATTGTCAGCTTCATGTATCCTTGAGTTAATGAAATCGTCAACATCAACACTGTTAGGAGCTGGTCTTATTCCGAGATCTCGTGGAGAGTATTGGTACTCAGGTTTTATATCTTTACGTGGAATAAACCCATTAATTCCATCAGGATTCTGTAGGGTAGCAATGTCAAAGGCTTCAGTGTCCTCCTCTCCTCCACCTTCATCATCATAAGTTATTATATTTTCACGGATGTCTTCTTCTTCGAAGACAATGAGAGGTTCCTTCTTCTCTCTTCTCAGGGCCACAAACAGTACCACGATCACTGCAGGTAAAATAAAAGATATATATTTTTTGATATATGGAATGATCTCTATGAGAAAATAATTGAGAAGCTCAATTTTTTTTTACTGCAATAAAATATTCATAAAAAGTACATATAAGGGAATATTCAACTGAAACCATGAGTATGTCTTTTATATTATTATAAATGTGTGCATGCCATCTGAATGAAGAATTATTTTTCTTTCCCCCTGTTTTAGGAGCTCCTTAGTAGTCATTTGCAGATCATATAGAGCTAAAGATTGCTGAGTTTGTCATATGTAGAAGAGCTAAAAAAACTTTTTTTCTCACAACTGGAGATGAGCGAATCACAAAAAATGTTATTGAAGTTTGATTTCTGCCTAATCAATTGACCAGTTTAATTTAGGCCTAAACCAATTCTACCTGAATCGAAAGTGCTCCAATTGGCCTGAAAATCGGTGTATGACACTTTGAGATCTCCTATCTGAGGTCTATCTCGAATTACCCAAAACTTGCATTCAGATGCATCTCACATTTTTTCTAGATTTGTGTGAAATCCGATTTGTATCAAATCAATTAACCTATCTCTACTTGTAACTGAAGACTTCTTTGGAGAATGTTGCACGGAAACACAGAAAGTCCATGTGCCTACAAACAATCGGACATTGCCATACTGTGTGTGACCATATTGTGCTCTGTGGAACATTGTATTATGGGGTTAATTTCTCATAAAAGCGATGCTTGCAGGGCATAATACCACTATAATACATCATTCAATGGGGCATGCAACTTTTATATGAAATTACAGGTATGTGAACATATGGTGGTGTCCTACAAAAGTCTATACAATATCCATAGACTATTATAGATTCATAAAAATTGGAGGTTGCATGATGCGATACAGCAGTATACATGAGCATTTTGTTGCAATACCTATCCAGTATCAAAAAATTAAAGGAGTTTTCCATTTTTGCATAAATGATGCTTATTATCAGTGAATGAAAACATAAAGTACATTCAAAGACTGCAAACTCTATCCTAATCACGCCCAACTGAAAAAGGACAATACCTGACGACCAGGTTGGGCTTTCAGACTACAAAATATTTTCCATTCACTGAAAGCACAAAACAATTTTGGAACTGGTGAGAAGAATCTGCAGGAATTATATAATAAATAGAGTATGATAAAATGACTCAACTATAACTTACCTAATAAAATGACAATGCAAGCAAGAATGGCAATGAGTGCCCCCGTGCTGAGCCCTGCATTGAGAGATAGTGGTTCATCATTGCAGTAGAGGATGGTTTCGTCACTGCTACAGCTACATATGCGTATGGTAAGGGTATTAGTGCTACTCATCGGAGGGGATCCACCATCGCTGATTACAATAGGCAGCAAGTGCATTTTTTGTTTCTGTCGACTGACAGATGCCCGTCCAATATGAATGTCCGCTGTGTTATCTGTTTAAGGAAAAAAAGAATAAAATTAAATAAGGATAAGCATAAAATTAAATAAGTCTACTGGTTTATATTTCACAGTCTATATATACCATAGAGGGTTGTCAATATAACACAGTCTAATTACAAGATTTTGGGGTATTTAGGACCCTGTACACGAATATGTCTGTACAATGCCTATTTTATACTTGATTTTGCCCTTCCGACCTTATCATGGATTAGGGACTTGAAACATAAGATTCTTCTGTGTAATTTTAGATGTTTTATTTGTTTTTATTCCTTTTTTTTTATTGTGATTGTTCATTTTTCTAGTGCAGTCATAGGTGCATGGTTTCTATCTTTTTTTGGGGGATAATGGAACCTAAAGGCGGCTCTACAGCCAGGTAATGGCAGCTGTCATTTCTAGAGAAGGTCTAGGTGACAGGTCCTTTTAAGCAAAAAGAAAGCAAAGATAAGGGAGGACACATCTCTATCTAGAGATAAGTCCAGAAACAATAACTCCTCCTGAGCTCCAAATCAGTTCTGCTCCCTTTCCCTCAACGACAAAAGAACAAATCAGTTGGCATGCAACTTTTTCTTATTGCCATCTATTTAATTTATATGACACAGAAAAATCTGCCAAACAGCTTTGTTTAATCTCATACATTTTTCGATGGCATGTTATTTTCTTTAATGAAAAAAACTCCTTTGTATAAATGGGATATTGATGTGCGTCTAAATAAAGGACAGAGCTGCACAAAAGAATTTTCATCAGAGACTCTGGAAAAAAAATCAATTGGTAAAGCAAAATATTTCAGAAAATGCGACCGTGTTAATTTAGATGGTGATAGGTATGGTGGCACACATTGAAAGAGACTCAACCCTTTAACAAAGCACAATATTTCCAATTATCCCATCCACTTCTTTTATGCAAAATAGGGATTATAACGTAAGACGTATTACCATTGGAAGCCACTAAAAGAGGATGCAGGCTGCGATTGCATCTTTCTTTGGTTACTGCATCATGTAATTACTTCTTGAAAGCAGTAAAAAAAGAACTCTATTAAAGGGAAATTAGGGAAATATATTCACTTTAAAGGTCAATAATAGACTCACATATCAGAGTTCTTATACCTGTCGGCACTGTTTACGATGTGGTTTTTCAAAAAGTAATTTGTCCATAGAAAGTCTTTCTAAACTCTAAACTGCATGTTTGAAAGCAAGAATACAGAAAACTAGCCGACCAAAGTTTTTATTTTATTTTACTTTAATTTTATATGTCTCTATGCACCTTTCATTTTTCAGCTAATATGTATTTCAAGAAAATAGTCCACACTACAATGTAGACATACTTTAGGGTGGCTACTGACATCAGGCAACGCCTCTACTCATACTGGAGTTTAACACTGATATATTTGAAATGTTCCTATGTGAGGGCAGCATTGAATAGAGGAGAAGATGCAGAACTTGGGGATTTATAAGGTTTACATTTTGATGTGAAAACGTGTCTAAATGCTGCCAGGACTTCTAGACTGGTCTAAGAGTCACACTGCCCCACCTACACAGTCTTTTTCGTGTATACAAGGAAAGATGTAAGCCAGCCTGTGTGGTCAAAGCGAGAAGGTCTCATATGCTCACTCTGAGGGTCACTCTGAGGCTGTATTTTAAAAGCTTTTTACATGAAAATAGTTACTAAAACCATAGACAATAAGTAGTGTTGGGCGAGCATACTCGGCCGAACACCAGTTCGGCTTGAGCATCGCTATGCTTGGCACATCGCGGTGTTCGGCTGAATATCGCGTGTGCTCGAGCGCAATGCTCGAGTCAGTGTATTTAAATCTAATTTAGCCTCTATTTCTCAAGATAAAATCATACTTCTGATATATAAGAATGCATAATATGTGGGAAACTACTACTGATGTTTTATCCATACTATATTTACAAACACTATAATATATTATATATTCTAAATATATAATAAAATATGTAAATATATTATGGCTAAAAACTTATATATATTTAAATTAAATTTAGCATCTATTTCTGACAAGATTTGAACTCACAACCTTCTAGATTACAGCCCAGACTGTTAACCACTACACTATGAGACTTCGACTGTTTAGGAATGCTTACTAGTAAGTAACAGACCATGCAGCTCTATAGTCTAGTGGTTAACATTCTGGTCTGTAATATAGAAGGTTATGAGTTCAAATCCCTTCAGAAATAGAGGCTAAATTACATTTATATATTTTATATTTTTTTTTAGTAATATAATACTTCTGATACATATGAATGCATAATATGTGCAAAACTACTACTGATGTTTTAGCCATATTATAATATATTATATATGCTAAATATATAATAAAATATGTAAATATATTATAGCTAAAAACTCATATATATGTTAAAATTAAATGTTGCCTCTTTCTGAAAGGTTTCGAACTCACAACGTTCTACATTACAGCCCAGAATGTTAACCACTACACTATATAGCTGCATGGCCAGTTGCTTTAAAAAATAAAATAAAACTATATATATATATATATATATATATATATATATATATATATATATGACTTCTGCTGTATAGGAATACTTACTAATATATATATATATATATATATATATGTATATATATATATATATTTTTTTTTTTTTTTTTTTTTTATTAAGTAATGTGGCCTTGTGGCTCTATAGTGTAGTGGTTAAGATTCTTGGCTGTAATGTGGAA
Source organism: Bufo gargarizans (assembly GCF_014858855.1). NCBI lineage: Eukaryota > Metazoa > Chordata > Amphibia > Anura > Bufonidae > Bufo > Bufo gargarizans. The sequence goes on from NC_058089.1 coordinate 108,099,141, forward strand.
GTTTTTAAGTTCAAATCCCACCAGAATCTTTTCAGAAATAGAGGCTAAATTAGAGTTAAATACACTCCATATATGGACATAGCTATATATGGTGTCAGAGCAGTGACTCCTAAGCCAAACTAGAGTCCTGATACCCTCCCCTCTTCAGAGCAGGGGGTGCCTAGTTTAATGCTCAGGTTCTCCTTTTGACTACCATTGTGCTCGGGTGCTCTGTAGAGCACACAAGCACTTTGGTGCTCGACCAACACTACTAATAAGATGTCCACTTTCAGTATGTTGTCCTCGGATGAAAGACTCATAGATCCACTTTAATCTTCTTCCTATCTGTTGCTTCAGATTGAGAGAAAAACCTCAGTTCTATTTTGGTAAACTGGACTATGTATGTATTTGGGCCAAGTTTTTGGGCAACAAGAAGAGATCCCAGTCAAGAGAACAAGAAATACATTTATTTCAATTAGGTCTTCCTTATGTCTTCTTCTGGTTTTCTAATATTCGTATGAACAAAAGCTAAGCTGCCAGAAGGCCGTGATGTTATTGCGAGTGCCAGTGCCTTCTCCAAGATCTGATCAGATGACAAACCCTCAACGATCAAAAGAAAATTCTCAGAAAATAAATTTGACTGAAATATGCGCAACCACATTGAACTTGCCACAAATGTATTATTACTGTACCTCACTTAAATTAATTTGGCGCAGATGCACATAGCCCCTTCATCCTAAAAATAAGCCTCAAATACACCTACAATAATAAATTCAGAAAGTGCAAAAAATGTTCTAATGTAATGTCAGTAGCCAAGTATACTGTCATAAATACAAAGCAAAGTCATAACAGTCAGTGGGTTGCTTTCAATCTCTAGTCTCAGTTGACATATAATCACATGGAGACCAGTACCCCAGGAAAAGTGGGTCTCTTTGTTCAGACACTTACCCCTATTTGATCTATACATAGTTACTGACTAAGACATGCACATGAAAGGCTACTTTCACACTAGCGTTTTTTGCGGATCCGTCATGAACGGATAATACATCTGTCATGAACGGATCCGTTTGTATTATGTCTTCTATAGCCATGACGGATCCGTCTTGAACACCATTGAAAGTCAATGGGAGATGGATCCATTTTCTATTGTGCCAGATTGTGTCAGAGAAAACGGATCCGATCTCATTGACTTACATTGTGTGCCAGGACGGATCCGCTTGGCTCTGCTTCATCAGGCGGACAGCAAAACGCTGCAGGCAGCATTTTAGTGTCCGCCTCCAGAGCGGAATGGTGACTGAACGGAGGCAAACTGATGTATTCTGAGCAAATCTTTTTCCATTCAATATGCATTAGGGCAAAACTGATCCGTTTTGGACCGCTTCTGAGAGCCTATGATGGATCTCAGAAATGGAAAGTCAAAACGCTAGTGTGAAAGTAACCTAAAGAGTGAGCACATTTTTTTTCCAGGGCAAAGTCACATCTGCCAGGGATAGTTGTATAGTAGTGTCAAGTGCCAGTGATCTTGACCTAGAAGGAACCATAAGCTGTTGATAAGCTTCTTAGGCTGGTATCAGCTTCCAATGACATGGTTCGGAACCTGAGGACAATTTTCAGGAATATTCTCTAATGGAAGGACATTAGTATAATCTTCAGTCAACAGTTAAAAAGGGGTTGTACTAGAAAAAAAAAAAGAGTCTGATATTTTCCATAGGTCTACTGTTGGCTAGATCGTGAATGGTATCTCAGCCTCATTCACTTAAATCGGGTTGGACTGCATTATTAAGTATACCCCATGGACAATAGTAGACCTGTTCCTTAAAAGTGGTTTAACATTTTTCTAATGTTGGACACGCCTTAAAGGAGCCACATGGTATTGTATAGTGCACTGCTGGTTGTGCTTCAAAACTTTAAGTACTAGATGGTATTGGTTATTTGGTCCCGCTACATGAAATCAAGGGAGAAGATAGAAGGTGTCCTGTCTAAAGGTTTCCACATAGTCCGATAAAGACAAACAATATTGAGATTTTTTGTGTACAAACCTTTCTGATCTCTTATGGTAAAATTTGCATGTGGATGCACAATTTCTTTTGGAAAACTGAAGAAAAACCGAGGGCCATTCGCAGTGTCATCTTTATCTACAGCTGTCACTGTAAAAAATTTCTGTAGAGAAGAAAAATTAAAATATTTTCAATTTGCCTCACTAATTCCTTCTAGTCTTATGTCACTTTACAAGTTGTAGACTAGAAAAACATGGTTGCTTTTTTCTAAAAACAGCATCACACTGGCCTACATGTAGTCTTGCTGCTCAGCAACTTCACATTAGCTGAGCTGAACTAGTAGATACAAGCCATTGACTGGAGTAATTAAGTTTTGAAATACCTTAAAGCAGCCATATTTTCTAATCTTGCACAACTCAGTTTCAATACAAACTACCTAACATTAGTCTATCTGTGCCATTGAAGGATTCTGTTCTTTCTAACTACTTTAATTCTTGATCTACTGGAGTTGTTCAATAAGAACCCATTACCTCACTAACATGACCAGATGTGCAGAAAGGCTACATCTTCAACACATTTATCTTATGAAAAAGTATGGCGGTCACGTACCGAGATGTATCTGATATACAGTAGCATGGCTCAAGGTAGATCAATAAAATACAGCATATATTAAAAATCTATAATACTGACAAACTGTTTATGTCTGCTTATTTAGAAGGACTTGTCCTTCAGAACCATTGTATGGATACAACTTTCAGTTGAGGGTCTACACTACTGGCTAAGGATTAGTATTTTTTATTCTTGAAACAGATGGACTAATTTTGCTACTAGAACTTATTTTATCCATGTAATCATTGAGGGTCTATTCAGGACCCTCATCTATCTGAAAATGGCCTTCAAAGAGCATTCTGGAGGACCTGTCCCACCATTCATTTAGGTGGGCAGCCCAATGATTTCATTGTGTAATGTGCAATGTCTAAAGGGGTATTCCGGTTATATTAAGTTATTCCCTATCCACAGAATAGGTAATAACTATTAGAGAGGTGGAGTCCTACTGCTGGGATCCCCCACTAATCACAAGAACCCCGTGGAGCTCCCTGAAATAAACAGAGCGCCCAGTCGAGCGTGTGCACAGCCTTACCATTCATTTCTGTGCACAGCCTTTCAATCCCTTTAAAGCCTTGTATATTTACACTGATGTTTTAAAGGGTAACTAAACCTTTCGTAAAAAATTGAGGGAAGCCAGTGCTGCTCAGAGTGCTCTGAACTTTGGCTTTCATCAGCTCTTCTTGGATTTCCTATGGTTCTGTACTCTGTATGCTCCAACATACATGAAGAGCCAATGAAAGCCACAGTGATAGAGTGCTCTGAGATAGAGTGTTTTCTCTTAGTTTTTTCACCAAAGGTAGAGTTACTCTTTAAGGTAAATAACAGCCGCCTTCTGTGTTATTGCGGAAAGAGAATTTGATCAGTAGTTAACTCTCTTTCGGACCGCCAATTGCACCGTGCTCACACTGGCTGTGGCCTCTGGGTGTGTTTGTGAGTCATCCTGCTCAGCTCCATATGCTGAATGTGCCGTTGAACAGGAAAACTCAGGAACACATATCTTACGTTCAGCACCATGAGGATAGGAGGCCAAAGCCTGTGTGAGCACAGCAAAGATGTTGGAATCAACAGCCCAAAAGAGAGGTAACCACCAACCAAATTCTATTCCGACACCAGAGAAGAAAGCAAACAGGTTTTCTAAAAAGCCTGGGGAATCCCTTTAAGACTGTACAAAACAAACGCTATGAGGAAACAGAAAATACCTGGTTTGCTTGCGCATTTTCACATACAGATGCTTCATACGGCTTAGGAAACTCTGGGGCATTGTCATTCCTGTCCAAAACTTTAATTGCCACAGAGACGCTATTTGAAAGACCCATGTTTGCTGTGGATAACAAAAAAAATATTGGTTTAAATGCTGTAAAAAAAAAAGTAATTAAAACATACTTTTCCTGTAAATTCCAAAAGGAGGGGGGTTACAAATCAGATTCTCAAGAGATGCCTCATTAAGGAATAATTGCATTGCATACAAACATTATTGATGTTTCGACTAATGGCCTTGAGAAAAATACTACTGTCTTCCACAACAACAGATTGAGCAGTGCTGACATACTCTACCAGAGTTCATTTGCTAATCAATGCAATTTCACATTTCATATAATAATATATAGAATGAATCTTAATTAGAGATGAGTGAATCAATTCGTTAGAATCAAAATTCAGTTCAATTTTTTTTTATTCTGATTCGGTAGAATAAAAATTTCTTGAGATTTGTTTACGTCAAATTTTTCAAGGGAAAGATTTTCCTGGCATTTAAAGCACTTTAGATTGGGGTACAATTAATTCATACCTGAATTGAATTTCTTAGCAGATTCGGGCCAAAATGAATTTTGGGGAATATGCTCAACTTTACTTTACTTATCTTGTTCTGAATAACGCTGAGTATAAAATGTTTCAGAGTGGATTGCACAGACATAACAGCTGTAAAATATAGCAAGTACCTTGCTGCAAAATGGTCAGGCACTCTAGAACTCTGATCCCAGTTTTTTACCCGTTTATATGCAGCAGTCAATAGCAACTGCAGCATCTAAGCGTTCTTACAGAGTGAGGGGACTCACTCCCGTATGTAGCTTTCATACCAATGGTGGGGGGACACTGTAGTAGATAATACTACAAGGTTGTATATATGGTGGTAGGTGCTTTTGCCTAATGGGCTCCTGTATTGTAGTCTGGCTATAAGCTTTGAAAACCTCTAAAATAATGATTGCTTATGTACGGTATGTGTTTTGTCATATTGAGATAGGTGCATTCAAGCTTCCATAAAAAAGTAATTGAACTTGTTTGGCAGTAATCATTAAGCAAACTAATCCATGGTGGAATGCATAACTCAGATACAAGACCTCACATACACAAACAACACAACCAAGTAAGGTCAGACTACTCAGCAGATCAATCAATGCGTTCATTTCTTTTTTGAGTGATTTGTTCCCAGACTGAGTACGCCGGAAACAAATGAACACTTTCCATTGCTTTCTACAAGGATCATAGATAATAAATTCACTCTATCTAGGGAATACATACAGGCTTCAGTTGCTATCACGGAGATGTTTTGCCAAGCGGTTTCCTCTCTATCCAAAGGCTTTATGGTTTTGATGACACCATCATCTTGGATGTTGAAGTATCTGTCAAGGTCGGTGTGCCGATCGATTACATACCTAAAGAGGATGATCGCAGAGTAATTAGACAAGAAAATTACTAAGCAGCCTGATGCTGAAGTGTTAGATATTAAAGATTCATTCGAGAGTAGTTTCCCAGCAGCACGCATGGCAAACTTCGAATATTAATGGGATCTATCAAACAACTTTTAAAAGGAAATTTAGCTTCATCATTTATTCATGTCTGCATGTAGGGAACATTTTGCTACATCAGGATCTGCTTTCCTTGCTATTAATGAAAAAGAAAAAAAATTATGCCAAATACCATATAGAGCAGACTAGTCAATAAACTGTTGTTGCACTTGATGTTCTACGTCCCAGGATGCTCAACAGTTACATGAATGATCATCTTTTGGCACTTGCTTCAAAGGATTTCTACATAAAAATGATTACCTTACACTCTGAATGAATAGAGGATGTCAATACCACCAGCAAGAACACTTTTCTAATGAGTTTATAAACTATGACTCAAAAAAATATGCGTTCTAACACCGGAAAAGCATGTATGACAATCCAGTCATGATCATCTACAAATGTGTCCTTTCTAACCTTGGCTCTTGGCTTGAGATATCTGGAGACAAGTGTCGCAAGATGACCTACTTTAGAAACAAACAAATAAAAAACGTTTGCGTTACGACACTGGACAGTAACGCAATTTTTTTTTTTTTAAAGCTGATCATCTTGTGCCACATCTTGGGTTGTGCGCCAAGGTAAGAAAGGACATTCCTAGCCTTGAGGTCTTTTTATTATCTTATAATTACATGACTCATTTTAACACTTTCTCTTGTGCTGGTGATAAAGTCTACTTTACTATCATTTCAGATAAATGCATGTAAAACACAATTTTTACTACAATCCAATCTGAATTAATTTGTTAGAATCAAAATTTGAGACAAATTGTTTTCAAAATTCTGAATCACAAGAATCAGAATTTTGTCAGACTCATTTGGGTAGGAATTATTCCAGAGAATGATAGTAAGAGAGAAATAGACAAGGAGATTTTCTAGGCATTTAAAACACTTTCACTTCGGGTAGAATTGATTTGTATTTGTAATTTTAGGAAATTCATATATCTCTAGTAGCTATCCCCTAAAGATGCCCAAACTACAAATGAGTGGAGTCTACCAATACACAAAGTCTTGTCTGAACAAAAACTTCCTGCACCCAAGAGAGCTGCGGAAAATCAAGGCATGATGGTTTAATGTGATGGAAAGAGATAGGGAACCATACAATCAACCTACGATTAAGTATTTTCCAAGTTATTGAAATGTTAAGATAATGTCATAGGATCCTAGTGCTTTTCAATGTAATGAGAAAGACTTTAGGCACAAAAGCAAGGGTAACAAGAAATTAACCCCTACCAAGATCTAAAGGCTGGATGAGGGGTGTATAATCATCAAACATCAAGTATTTTCCAAGTTAAAGAAACATTCGGGCAGTTTTGGTACACCCCAGACCCCCACCTATCAGCTGTACCCGAGGATATGCTGTCAATATAAAAATCTTGGACAACCTCTGTAAGGTAATTTATAGGTGAAAAAGATGTTTATAAAAAGTTAGACTAGCAAAAATGTGCTCAAAACATCCTTACAGTCCCTGGGTGCTCTAAGATGGCTATATATATATGAGATGAATTGTGGCTGAAGACACTTACTTTGCAAACCAACAAATGTATATTGGGGCCTTCCTTACTTTCCTCAGATAGCAGATGTTGTAGAAGAAAATCCAGGTCAGCAACGGTGCAACCAGGAAGGTCCAAGCTTGAAGATAAGTATAGCTTTTATCTATTTATATTTTCCACAGATTACGCATTTCTGGGCCGGAACGGTCCCTCCTCGATTCTTTTACTTGCTCTGAAGAAGGGACTGTTCTGGCACAGAAACACGAAATCTGTTGAAACAATGAATAAATAAAAGCTATAAACTTACCTTCATGTCTGGACATTCCTGGTTGCACCACTGCTGACACGTATTTTCTTCTCTATTTTCTGCCTGGCACGCTGTGCCTTGAGGGAAAAAGCTTTGCCGCACTAGATAACTCTATTCACCGCACAATTTGGTGTTTTGCTCTGAGCATAACCCATCCAAGTGAACCTTTTTCACCAGCAGATTAAACTATCTGTCAAAACGGTCCCACCGATGAGCGCTGCTCTCCTTCTGCTTTTCCTTCAGATGCAAGATGTTGGGATTCAGAAGGAAAAGGCTTTTGGATTTCAACCTAGCCGATCCTTTTGTTCTTGAGGAGATAAGCTGCTACCAGAAGTATCAGGGAGCAGCTTTCTCCCCTCTCCCCATTCAGAGCACATACATGCTTGGACCTTGTATGGAGGGGTCAGGAAAGATAGCCATCGGTCAAATGAGTGTAAAATGTATGGTCAGCTCTATCCGCTAGTAGAATGCAAGCTTTAAGAGTGGTGATGGGTTAAGTTTCTCCAGTCTGCATTGTAGTACTTCTATAATTTTAATGTGTTCAGCAATATTAAGCACAGCAAGATTATGACAGAGCTATGGGCAATGGCAATAGTGTCCTGAATACGTAAACTAGAACTCAAGGGAAAAGAATATCTCGCAGGCATTGGAATGTCAGAAAAATATATAGAGGACCTACTTGCGGAAATTCATTTTATGGCCATCCTATGGGGTTGTGTCATTTATTAGTCTGCAAACAAATGAAAACATTAATAAAGGGCTGTTTACACCCACTGAAGACACCGCCAACAGGCTGCAGAGATTTGTTACTGACAAACTCCCAGTACGGAGAAAGAACTGAAATTGCTCAAACAAACAATCAAAGCAAAAAGTCTGAAATTACATCCCATCACTGCAGCTCAGAATTCTAATAGGTGAACTTAATTAAATGACTCTACTATTTAACCCTTTAAAGACTAAGCCTGTTACCAGGGGCATAGCTAAAGGCTCATGGGCCCTGGTGCAAGAGTTTAGCTTGGGCCCCCCATCCCTCATTGCTTTGTGGCCAGGGGCAGGGAAGCACATTGCCTTCCTGCTGCCTGAGACAAAAATTTTAACTGCACCCCCCACCATGCCAAATTCTTGACCTAACACCTTCCCTCCAGCCAGAGGTGTAACTTGACCAGCATGCACCTTCTATAAAACAGGTTTCTTCTCATGTGGTACAAGGGTCTTTGGGGCCCCTCAGGCTCCTGGGCCCGGTAGCGACTGCTACCTCTGCACCCCCTATAGCTACGCCCCTGCCTGTTATGGACCTAAAGAGGTTGCCCACTTTTTGACCAATGCAATTTACTATGATTAAATGGCACCTACTAATTTAGCCCTTTATGATATTCTGTGCTGTTTGCTATATTTCATAAAGTATGTCGCCTTGTTGGGCAAAATTCTGCATTGTCCGCATAAAAGCCGCTGATGGGATGTCATCAGTCACCCTCCTCCATTCAAACACAATGCACCTGCAATAAACTCCAAACAGTGCAAGTACAGATGGTAGGTGCAGTGTATTTGAATGGAGGAGACTGAGAGATGTACCTGGTCACATGGGAAGGAACTCTGTGTGGACAGAACAAAAGACTTGGACAACAAGGAGGCATAGCTTATGAAACAGAGAAAATGGTGCAGAATATCAATGACTATTTTAGTAAGTACAAATAGGAGAAGAGAAAATAGAGGTTGAGTGGTTCCACCACGGTTATTAGCCCTGGGGAAAAGGCGCCAGAGGAATGGAGAAGATGCTAATATAGATAAGGAAAATAATGAAATAAAATAAAATAGCACCACCGTCTATGTGCCGTTCGGTAACTATTAGGGGAAGGCAGCACAAGTGTTAGAGGGAAGTGAAGAAATTTCAAATCCCAACAAACAAATACCAGTATTAGATGAGTCTCATCTAGTGGTTCCAAACCAACTGAATGGATCCAACCAGACGTGACTCAAAAAAAGAAAAGAAAACACTATAAAAGGCGCCACTCCCAAGAGTATGGAGCAGACAAGTAGGGTAAGTAATCAATCACCCCTTATACCAGATGATGGTGACGATTAGTAAGTGCCATATGGTTATCTTAGAAACATGTGAAACCAGTCAGAAAAAGGCCAACTCCTTTTAGGACAGCAAAATTTTGTTTCTTTCACGCTACATTTTTTTAGCTGCATGGTGGCTTGTTTTTTTGCAGGATGAATTGGCACCATTTTAGAGTACGTATATAGCTTATTGATTAACTTTTATTAACTCCTATTTGGCGGGGGGAGGAAGGAGAACAAGCATTTTTTCATTATTTTTTTATTTTTTTAAATGTATACCCTTTACAAAGCAACATAATGTTACCTTGGTTCTATGGGTTAAAAAGATTATGGCAATACCAAATATGTATACTTTACTTTTATATTTTACTACCTCTGTACAATAATAGCCCATTTCATGGAGAATACAGTTATTATGTTGCTGCTTTCCAAGAGACATGTTTTTTTTTAACATTTTCTAGCTGTATTAGGGCTTATATTTATAGAACCATTTTGGGGGACATATAAATTATTGATTCACTTTTATTTTTTCACCTTTTGGAAGGGAGTGGAAATAGGCTAACTCCATCACAAAAGTAGGTATGATTGCACCAATACCAAATATGTTAATTTTTTTAACACTTTTAAAAAATAAAAACAATTTTACAGAAACCTTTTTTTTTATGTGAACCCCTAAAAAAATAAAAAATTTTAACTTTATTAAACTTTTACTGTTTTTTAGTCCCATCAGGCAAATTTCAAATGTGAATTCATATAATTGTTTCTCTAATACTTTGGTATACCCAGTATATCAAAGCAATAAACTGATAAGACAGGCAAATAAACCAGGCCAAGATAGACAATTATGTCCCCTGTTGGACAATGCTTCATGAAGTGCATTTTTTCTAAAAATATAAAAAAAACACCCAAGTACTATATCAACATGCAGGTACACCACCCAACTGGTTACCTCCCCTCTGTACCCTTACTGCAGACTGCTAGCAATTATTTTATAACTTCTATCAGAAATAATAAAGGAATGGTACAACATAGAGCCATGAGAATAGATGCACCAGAATTTTTTATTACATGGGGAATGCATAAAGCTGTTAAAACAGGCATGTCAGAAGTGGTGATAGGTCCTCCTTAAGGAAAAAAGAACAAATGTGTGCATCATAGTCAAAACACCATATTCAAGCACCTTCTAAAAAAAAATCTGACTTTGAGCTTTTTGTGACCACTTCAGACACTTTAGAGAAAAAATTATCTTCTTGAGGGATGGATCATTCAAAGAAGAGAGCTAATAGACACAGGATATATGGGACCTAAAAATCACAGAAATATCTTGCCTAGGTATGGAGTGGTCAGGACAACATATTCAAACACTTTCTATCCACGATGAGCTTCCCTACAAGATTCTGACTTTAAGCTATTTGTGAAACCTCTTTGAAATTACCATTTCAGAGAAAAATTGTTTTCTGGAGGGGTGGTTCTCTTAAAGAAGCAAGCTAGTAGGCAAAGGAGCAAAGGGAATTTAAAATTACTGAAATATCTTGGCTAGGTTTGAGTGGTCTTCTCAAAATGTGGTCTTTTGGAACTATTTACCTACATTTAAATTTTTCATTTTCTTTCATTTTGTAGCTGGTGTCTTTTGACAAACTCCATTTTCCATCTAGGAGGCAAAAGAACTTCAGAGAGTTTAAAATCTGGCTCCTGAATTTATCTCTGGTACTTCAGCTGCTATTGATGTCTGGGAATCTATACTTATGTGACCAGTGCATATTTCACAGATTTGCTTTGTGTTATCTAAACCATAGAATATATTTTCCAGCTACATTTAGGTGTTGAACTTTGAGAAGAACCAGGACTTTAGTAGTTTTATCCAGTAGGTCAAAAGATAAAAACAAAAATAGTACAAAAGCATGCCTATAATACAGGGAACTGTCTAAAGTACAGAAGATGTATGTCTACTCTACATATCTACAACACACTTGAGTTAAAGAATTTTGAAACAATGAGATGCCTCCTTTATGTGCTTTTATATAGCAAGAGTGGGAAAACTAGTCACTGCTTTATCTTAAATTCAAGAGTTCAATTCCTAAAGTAGGCACCATATATGCAACTATGGTGGGCAGCCACAGAGGGAGGTATCTCTACTGTTAAAAAAAATCCCCCCAAAAAGGGGACAGAAAGAGATCACTATTTATGATCATCAGGGAAGGGAAAGAATCTGGTTTAGGGTCCATTCACACATCCGTATGTGTTTTGCGGATCCACAGATCCGCAAAACACGAACACTGGCAATGTGCGTTCCGCATTTTGCGGACCGCACATCGCCGGCAGTAATAGAATATTCCTATTCTTGTCCACAATTGTGAACAAGAATAGGGCATGTTCTATTTTTTTCAGGAACGGAAATGCGGACCCGAGAGAGTGGGTCCGCATTTCTGGTTCTGGGTCGCACATCGGGCGGCCCCATAAAAATGAATGGGTCTGCAATTCCGTTCTGCAAAATGCAGAACGGAATTGCGGATGTGTGAATGGAGCCTAATAGAGAAATACAACTGAAGCTGGTCATAGAGCCATTTCTTATCATTTAGATTTCTAAGCTGGGAAACTCTGGAGGTACCGGTTCTCATTAAACAGATCTGGATGAGGTATGCAGTCTTCCAAGCAATGCTCCATGAGAAAAAGATGCAAATTAGCCAAATTAGCTCTTCAGAAGGAAAGCTGTCTCTGTAGGTAGCTACTCTGTAAGCCAATGCCTGATCCATAAAAGAGCCTTGAAATAGAATTAGAGATATTAGCCAAGCCAGACACCCATCTGGAGACAGCTGCCTTTCATCAGTACAGAGCAGAATATTAGTTAACTTCTTATCTAGCCAAAGTCATCCACCCAACCAGCAACTTGCTCTATACTGACGAGGGACAAAAAAAAAACAAATAAACGTTCTACAGGTGAATGTCTGGTTTGGTTAATATCCCTATTCATCTTCCAAGGCTATTTTGCCGATTGAACAATGGCTTCCCTATACCGTAGGAGACATTGGTTTCCTTACTTCTGGAAGATGAGAAAAAGCTGCTATAAATATTCATTATTCATTAAGTATTCAGTGTTTGATGACCAATTATGCTACTGATTATAAGTCATTTCCAAAGATGCCATATAGAAATGTTCACTGGTCCCTACAGTAGAGTATAATACCATCAATGTAAATAAAACAGCTTTATGTCTTCCTATTAACCCTTTCTATTGCAAGTAATTTTTCTTCCTATTTATGGTCAATAATAAGAGTCAGCATACTGGCAGCCACTGAACAACCATGCAACAGCATGACCACTGTGTCAAAGGGGTCATCCCATGACTAATGTGTGACAAATCCCCCTCTTTTGAGTTTGCCACGAGTACTTGAAGAGGACTACTTGCCAGCCTCTTACCATGTGATTACGGTCCCATGTTGAATGTACCTGTTTTATGTAATAGCTGCATAGTTATATAAGTTCAGGTATTTTGCTGTCTTTTGCTACCATGTGGCTAATGGAGTCTGGCCTCTGTCCCTGGGAGATAAGTGGATCACTTCTCAATTGTCTCCAGGGTAAAAGACTGTGTAGGACCGGTTTTGGGCAGAAAAGCCATGAGTACAGCCAGGCCAAAGAGACTTTTACAAACTTTTGAACCCCTGGTCTAATTTGTGCCATTTTGGGATGTTAAATGTCTATGTGTACTATAAAGGGTGGGACATTGTATATTTAAGTAGTGATGTCTGTCCCATTGTCTCCCCGTGTGTATTGGCAATTTCCCTTTGTCCTGAGAGATAATTGAATTACACCTCGGTTGTCTCCAGGACAGAAAACATTGTGTATGTTCCTGCCTGTGATGATTATGTTAACCATTGTGTACCATAATTATATCACAGGCAGAGGGGAGGATTCTATGTGGGTTGTAACCTTTGTGGTATTGGTTAATGTATATTTGCTGTGGGTGTCTCCCTTTCATGGGAGCAGGGCATAAAAGAAAGTGTAGTTCTGAATGCCTGTGTGGCTTCCAGTAAAGTCTTGTCCCAGTATTCAGCTTTGGCTCATGTATGGACTTATTTGGCGATACCAGCGATACTGGCGATACCAGCGATAATAGCGATTTATTGCTCTGTGGATTCTTTGGCGGTGCTAACCCCAAGGGAAGAAGGGAATACTAGACGGTGACACGGATGATACTGTCACATAATGTAAAAAATTAGGATCAGACTTCATATAGGACATGACAATCTCTTTCTAACAAAATTAGAACCAGACCTGTACCTTACATGGATTCAGAAATCTCCACATGCATTGCTCCAGTTGCTCTGCTAGATTTATTGCAGCTTAGGGTGGGTGTCCTTCACACTGTGTCTCTCTCCCTATCACATAGCTCAGGGGTATGTCCTTTCTCAGGGGGGCATGTCCTTTCTGCCTGCTGCACCTCTCTTCTTTCTGCTTCAACTCTCTCCCTATCACAGCTCAGGGGTCATGTCCTTTTTGCTGCAGTTCTCTCCCTGTAATTGTCACAGCTTCTATAAGAAGATCCTGCTGGTGGCAGTTGAACGATGAAACAGAGCATGTGCGACCTGTTCACTTAGCGCCGTAGAAAGATGTACACATTACTATGCAAATTGAGCACTAGGTGGGGCCCTTATAAGGAAATAAAAAAATATCTTGCAACTAGACCATTTTTGTAGCATTTTTGTAACAGAACAAAAAAACTACAAATTGTACAAACTATTATTTTTTCATGATAAATTATATTAAACTAACAATTAATGTTAGGAAGACACCTTTAACATCAATTCTTGTATTGGCACTGCCCCCGAGGTATACAGTAATGTTCATATTTTGCATTAAAGTCACTGAATACTTCAGTAATGTATCAGTCTACCATACTGTACATGTATATGTCAACTAAGCCTGCCCCCTGAAAGCTGTAGTACCAGTGTTCACCACTTGGTGATCAAATGTTCACATTCACTATATTACATCATATATTCTGTTGCTTCAGGTATATATATACATATATATGTATATATATATATATATATATATATATTTATATACCATCTTTTAAACCCCTGTATATCGTAGACTTCAGAATCGTGATTGGGGGGATGGGGTGTTAATGCATTCTAACTGATGTGTTTTTAATGATTTTCGTACACACAACACATAAGACTTATTGGTCTGCACGTCAATAAATGTAATTGGATAATCAACCTCTGCTCCTGATTATCAATACCCAGGCACCTTACAAGACTCCATATCCACCAAGGAATCCATTAATGAAACAAGAGTTGGGTTCACTAATCCATAACCCCGTCACTCTGTCTACTGTGTCAGATCCGAGGTTAACAGCATCAATTTGAGAGATGTAATGTAATGTAGTTCTTGTTGGCAGTCCTGTATAATCTCAATGGGACATTAAGTACCTTTCATTTTCATTGTAAGCTCTAACTAAATGATACCAGCTTAACAATCTTGTGACTGAGTGTTTACATTAACTAAGCGGTTTAAGATTTAAGTACCGTGAAAAATACATTGGCTTCAGAGAAAGAAGATCTTCAGGAGACGCATCTTGCCGTTGTCTGGGCTGGCATGCTATTTACTCATGGTGGCAACTGTGTTTTAATTATTCATTTCTGCAATTAGATTCAGACCCCAGCCCTTACTCCATGTTACAAAAAAGTACATTTAACAGCACAAAGATACCAGAACGTGTCAAGGGTGTATCGTCTGTGAGGACCCTGTTTCTTGCAATATGACAAAATACAGTAATCACAAGCAATTATCCATATTCCCTATTAGGGCCCAAAAACAACAGATAAAATATCCCCTTCTCAGGTTTCCTTTGCCTATAACTATAATGGAGGGCCACTGAAGACTAGATGCTCCTCTGAGGGTCGGGATGACCCTCAATTATAGGCACAATGTCATACTATACAATATAGAAAATATATTCTAGATTTTGCCAAAGAATTGTCAGGAAAATAAGAATAACTGAAAGATAGTATTTTTGCAAAAACAGAAGGACCCTCACCTTATCTGATTGTTTGCTGCATCGGGATCCTTGGCATGAACTCTTCCAACTACGGTGTCATTTGGAGCATTCTCATACACTTCTAAAGTGTAGATTGGTTCCAAAAATATTGGTGGTTCATCTGCATCTTCTATGGAGATCTTTACCGTTGCAGTGTCCTTGAACGGTCCTCTACTAAGAAACCTTGAGTCTATGTGGGTATTAGCAGCCTCCACCTTCATGCTATAGAACTTCTTGGCTTCGTAATCTACTGTCTGTCGCAAAAGAAAGATATATCTATTAGATGCACATTCAGAAAGTGGTATTAACATGGCAAGTACTCTATATGCCCACCTTTAGCCAAAAATGTAGATTATAGTAAAAAATATATGCTCTAGCAAGGAAAACCGCCAGCCTCTACAGTCTAATAGTTTAAATTGCGACTGAGTTGACAAACTTTTGGGCTAATTCATTTACTAATGTGTTTTTAATGAGGTTGGAGGGTCCTTTTTCTGATGCAGGGCTCAAAATCCCCTGTAAAGACATAGAATTCATACAATTCTGATTTCCTTTAGCAACCACTAGGGGGAGTTTACTGTAACTCTTACAATAATGAACAGAATGGAGTAAGCTCCAAAGCTCCCCCTAGTGGCGGCTGCAGTTAGCCTGATTTTCATCTTTTAACATTAAGTCTTATTGCGCTCTCCGTAAGAGAAATGGGATGCTCTGACCACTATAAGGATATACTATGAAATTGTAAACACACAATTTGTGGTCTGTATAGATTAACACCTTCAGGACCCTGTCATTTTTCACCTTAAAGGGATTCTGTCACCACATTTTACCCCCTACAGTAAAACATAGCTACTTGTAGGTCTCCCTGAGCTGTATTAAATGATGCCCTTATTAACTAATAGTCTTGATTTATTTCTTTATAAAATCAATTTTAGTGATATGCTAATGACTGCGCTCTACGATGCCATTACCTGTAGTCCGCACGGGCGCAGACTACAGTGTGTAGTGCGCACGCACGGGATTTCAAACAGGCTCAAGGATTACATCAGCGTGCCGGCTATTGAATATATTATATTAGAGCGGCTCTGGACTCAGGAAGGCGGCGCTGGGCACCGGACAGAGGGGTGCGGCTGGGCACCAAGTTAGGAAAGGACATCCCCTTGGGCACCTTATGTAAGTCATTAGCATATCACTAAAATCGATTTTATAAATAAATAAATCAAGACTATTAGTTAATAAGGGCATCATTTAATACAGCTCAGGGAGACCTACAAGTAGCTATGTTTTACTGTAGGGGGTAAAATGTGGTGACAGAATCCCTTTAAGGACAGGCCATTTTTTGACATATGTCACTTTATGTGGTGATAACTTTAAAGCACTTTTACTTATCCAAGCCATTCTGTACTTAATGACAGTGGTAAATTTGAGTCAAAATTTCAATTTCTCTGCTTTTAAAACAGATAGTGATACCTCCTAAAATAGTTATTACTTTACATTTCCCATATGTCTACTTCATGTTTGGATCATTTTTTTAAATGAGATTTTCTTTTTTGGGACGTTAGAAGGCTTAGAAGTTTAGAAGAAAATCTTATACATTTTTAAGAAAATTTCCAAAACCCAATTTTTAAGGGCCAGTTTAGGTCTAAAGTTACTTTGTGGTGCCTACATAACAGAAACCACCCATAAGTTGCCCTATTTTAGAAACTACACCCCTTCAAGGCAAACTGATTGTACAAACTTTGTTAACCTTTTAGGTGTTCCACAATAATTGAAGGAAAATGGAGATGAAATTTCTGAATTTAACTTTTTGGGCAGATTTTCCATTTTAATAATTTTTTTTCCTGCTAGCAAAGCAAGGGTTAACAGCCAAACAAAACTCAATATTTTTTACCCTGATTTTGTAGTTTGCAGAAACACCCCATATGTGGTCTTAACTGCTGTACGTGCACACAGAAGGAAAGGAACGCCATATGGTTTTTGGAAGGCAGATTTCACTGGGATAATTTTAAGTTGCCATGTCACATTTGGAGACACCCTGATGCACCCTTAGAGTAGAAACTCCCCAAAAATTACCTGATTTTGCAAACTACGGGATAAAGTGGCAGTTTTGCTGGTACTATTTTAGGGTACATATGATTTTTGGTTGCTCTATATTACACTTTTTGTGAGGCAAGGTAACAAAAAATAGCAGTTTTGGCACAGTTTAAATTTTTTGATATTTACAATGTTCATCTGACAGGTTAGATCATGTGGTATTTTTACAGAGCAGGTTGTTACGGACGCGACAATACCAATTTTTTTTCGGTATGAGATGATGGTTTGATTGGTACAATTTTGGGGTGTGTATGACTTTTTGTTATGTAAGGTGACAAAAAATGGCTTTTTTACACAGTTTTTATTTTATTTTGCTTTACGGTGTTTACCTGGGTGGTTAGTTCATGTGATATTTTTATACAGCAGGCTGTTAAGGATGTGGCAATACCTAATATGTATACTTTTTTATTTATTTAATTTTTGCACAATAACAGCATTTTTTAAACAAATGTCATGTTCCAGTGTCTCCATATTCTGAGAGCCATAGTTTTTTTTATTTTTTGGGCGATAGTCTTAGGTAGGGTTTAATTTTTTGTGTGATGAGATGACGGTTTGAATGGTATGATTTTGGGGTGCGGATGACTTTTTGAAAGCCTGGTGTTAAAGCCTGGTGTTACCTGGTGTTTTTGTGATGTAAAGTGACAAAAAAATTATTGTTTTAGCACAGTTTTAATTTTATTTTTTCTACTGCGTTCAGGTGAGGGGGTGGATCATGTGATATTTTTGTAGAGCCAGTCGTTACAGATGCGTCAATACCCAATATGTCTGGTTTTATTATAAAAAAAAACATTTTTTTCACTTCCCCCCCCCCCCACTGTGACTGTGAGACTTCAACTTCTAGGGTCTGATCCCCTCTGCACTGCATTACAATACAACCTGCATTGTAATGCATTGGCTGTCAGCTTTTATGCTGACAGCCTGCCTGTGAGACCCAGCCTACAGGCTGGATCTCACAGGCTTCTGTAGAAGGCAAGCTCCGATGCCTTTGGAAGGCATCGGGCTTGCCTTCTCTGTCATTGGGTCCCCGCCACTGCAGCGCGGGGACCCGATGGGGAAGTGGAGGGCACCCATACACTCCGCAAACCCTCTGTATGCCGTGGTCAGCTTTTACAAGGGGTTAACACACCGGCATCAGTGACTGCCGCTGGTCCGTGCCGCTGCACCTGCTCAATCAGCCTGCCATACATCTACGTTACTGGTTCTTAGGTGACGCCCAGCTGTGACGTACATGTACAGCAGGGGTCCTTAAGGGGTTAAAACGAAGGTAACACATGTAGTTGAGTCAACAGCTAACTTCACAAAGGCCTTCTCAAACTCCAGAATATCTGATCATATGGCACCTACTTTATGAACCAATGCTACAATATTTTACCTTTCTAAGTTTTACAACGCCCTCCTGTGTTAGATAATCTGTTGTGATTTCAAAATATTCGGCACCATCACCATCAAGGATGCGATACTTTGTTTGCCGATTTTCTTCCAAGTCGGGATCTTTGGCTTTTAACCTTCCAACTTCATCTCCTGGAACAGAAGCTTCTGACACAGACATGGGGTATGCACCTGTGTGGATAAATTGTGCAAATGAAGTCCAATTAAAAACAAAATAAAGAAGAGAAAAAACTGTATAAATGTTCTTCTAAAAAATGTATAAAATCTGTCAAATTTTACCCATGTCATAATTATTTTTATTTAACTAAAGAAAAAAAATCCACTCACTTTGAGGAAACTTTGGAGGGTTGTCATTGACGTCTG
The DNA here is from genome assembly GCF_014858855.1 of Bufo gargarizans. Taxonomy (NCBI): domain Eukaryota; kingdom Metazoa; phylum Chordata; class Amphibia; order Anura; family Bufonidae; genus Bufo; species Bufo gargarizans. Next base: position 108,118,249 of record NC_058089.1, read on the forward strand.
TCAGAGTTATTGTGACTTTGGTTGTCCCTGAGAGTCCTCCCATGTGTCCTCCCATGTCCTTTGCTTGGATCACCACATGGTATTGCTCCTTGGCTTCTCTATCCATGTTTGGAAGTGCTGTCCTTATGATACCTGAGATCATTGCATAAAGGGGCATTAGAACCAAGGCAAACATCAACTTTTTGTGCTGCTACTAATTTAAGGCACTCTCATGCTTATTGGCATTGCATAAATCAAAAGTGGAACTGAATCAGTAATTAATATAGTCATAAAGTAATTAATTTTAATACAATGATATTTATTAAAATATATTTTAAAAAAATGGATTATAATAGAATAAATATATTCAATGTATAAAAATTTATAAATAAAGTGTAATAAAAAAATATATTAAATATATTTTTACTATTTATATTCATAATTTTGGATAAAAAGAAAAAAAAAAGGAAAAAAAAAAAGAAGTTTATTGTAAATACAAATTCAATACAATGCTGCGAAAAGCTAACAAAATCTGGGCCCAGCTGCAATACACATCAAAGCCACTAGGGGGCCACATGAAGACAAATAATAAGCATCTCCTGACAGAGTATCTCAAAATCATTTTTTATTTTATTTTTTAACTGGTCATCTCTGGATTTATTGAGTTTAGAGGAAATGTGAGGAAGCACTTTATTAGATTGATGTTAAAATTAGGCAAAGACCCTCTAATAAAATATTAGAGACAGGCAGATGGGACCTGTGTCATGAAAGTTTAGTCAGTGTGAATGCATCTGGGCTGCTTTAATTCCAGCACACAGTGGTCTGCAATGTGCGTGCTGTGGATATATTAGCACGCTGTTGGTATCCCAAAATGATAGACCACATGTGTGGGATAAGCCAGACCATGTTCCCAAAAGTACATACACATCTGGTAGAGTACTGATCTCATCAGTAAGAAGGAGTGCAATTCCCAAAGGTAACTTAAATTATCAATGAGTTGTGCTGGGTGCACGTGCGGTGTACAATCAGGTATCCGGGGCTGGTATGGCCGCGTGCGCATACCCACCCATTCCCGCTCGTTCTATAGGGATGAGCCTATGATGAGGTAGGCGCTGTCCAGCAGAACCAATCACAGGAGGGAGGTGTATTCTTTCAATCCTGAAGCAATCTGTTGACCAGCTAGGTAGTATCTATATAATGATGTGTGGTCCTGAGTGGACACAGTCCCTCTCATAAGGGTCCTTATGTCAAGGGAGTGACATGTTGACAAATCATAACCATAAAGGGTGATTTGGTAGGAACATGTAGTCCTGTTCCACGCATAGGTGGAGGGCACATAATCATTTACCACATGTTAGTAATCCAGATGTCCCCTAGGGTGAGAAGGAAACCCGCACAAATACAGGGAAAACATACAAGCGTCATGCAGATGTTGCCCTTGGTTTGGATTTGAACCTAGAGCCCCAGCGCTGCAAGGCACCTCTGCTAATCATATGAGCGCAGTAAATCAATGGGTAGACCCAGTGATTTCTTGTAGAATGGGGGATCTTAGATTCAAATCCAACCAAGAGCAACCTCCCAATTTTGGCACAAGCTTCCTTCTAGACTTCAAGATCATACTGACAGGTTTATTTGGTCACCAGTTGGTCTTAGTGTGTGTGCCTGAGATAGGAAGACTAGATTCTGAGCTCTGAAGGGAATGGCGACAATCTCGTCATAGTGCATTGTAATACGTTGGGGGTCATATATTCAGCATCAATGATATATTAAAATGTTTGGTTTTTTGGTGCTTAGATTTTGGTAGCTTATCCTCAGCATTGGTCATTAGTATCAGATAGACAGGGATCGGTCCTAGCACCCCCAGAGATCAATGATTTGGGTATGGAACCTACACAGCACCAACAAGTACCACAGAGCTCTACAACTGTCATCAGTCATGTACAAGATGCTTCAACGCTATTTAGTTTATTCTGTTGGATGGAAGTACGGCTAGTCATAGAAAACAGTAAGGATACAATGTCAAGTTCTTAAAAAAAAAAAAAAAATAATCTACATTTTTGGCTGAGCCCTTTGACAGACAGGATATTCAAAACCCATGCATCTGATGGAACAGCGGGGGGATTTTGACAATTTTACCCTGACCCTCACCATATTGTCATGGTAACAAGCAACAAATTTACAGACGGGACTAATCCACCAACACATATTGTATGACTGGTACAAAAACCTTCCAGCGCAGCCCTCATTGTGTATAGTACTTAATGCAGTAAGAATAAAAGGGCCCAGATAAAGAGGTCGGCTATTACCAGTGTACAGCGAGGACGGAGCGATTGTCAAATACTACAAAATTGTCATTATTAATCTTCATCACTCTAGAGAAGAACAGGAAATAATCAAAAGCAAATCTACCAGATTTTGATAATTGAGTTATTTTTTGTTGGCTAAAAGTGCAAACTCTTCCAAATAATATATCTATCTACAGTATCAATCTATGATGTAATCTATCTATCTATAATCTTTTATCTATGTATCTATTATCTATCTATGTAATCTATCTGTTTATCTAAATATGCAAAAAGTTAGCACACTCAAAAAAGGTAAAGTGAAAACAAATAAACAGTTTATTCACCCATGTGGACACAACATTTCGGTTCAACCTTAGAGCCTTTTTCAAGCTCGAAAAAAGCTCTAAGGTTGTACCGAAATGATGCTTCCACATGGGCGAATGAACTCTTTATTTTTTTTTCACTTTACCTTTTTTGAGTGTGCTAACTTTTTGCATATTTATATACTGGGCAACTGTCTAGTCCCTTTGGGCTAGCACCTCGCCTGTTTTGTTTTTTCCATTTCTGGAAGTTTGGTGCTGCCAATTTTTATTTTCTATCTATCTATCTATCTATCTATCTATCTATCTATCTATCTATTATCTATCTATTTATTATCTATCTATCTATTTATTATCTATCTATCCATCCATCTATTATCTATCTATATATCTATCTATCTATCTATTATCTATCTATCCATCCATCTATTATCTATCTATATATCTATCTATCTATCTATTATCTATCTATCCATCCATCTATTATCTATTTATCTATCTATCTATCTATCTATCTATCTATCTAGTATCTATCTATTTATTATCTAGCTATCCATCTATTATCTCTCTATCTATCTATCTATCTATCTAGTATTTATCTATCTATCTGTCTATCTATTTATATATTATCTATCTATTATCTATCTGTCTATCTCAGAGATAAGAAACCTCCGGCACTCCAGCTGTTCAGGAACAACATCTCCCAGAATGCTATATTCACTTCTATGGAAGTTAGAAGAGCAGCCAATCATGTTTGCATACTGGGAGTTGTAGTTTCACAGCAGCTGGAGTGCCGAAGGTTGCTGATCTTTGGTCTATTTAATTTTGCGAGTCTAGTAATAAGCACCAAATATTGCTCTGATACATAATTCACCTAATATATTTCACATTTTCTTCACACTTTCATTCATTCTTTTTTTCTTTCTTTTTCTATAATCTATCTATCCATCTACTATGAAATTATTAAGAACTGATATAACTTACAGAAAGCCCTTGATAATTTACCTGTTTGAGGTTCCACTGAAAAATACGGCTGCCCTTCGAGAATACTGTAGACAAGCTTAGCACTGTTGCCGTAGGTGGGATCGTCCGCATCGGATGCCGTTACCTGGATCACTGAGGTACCTACAGCACATAGGATGGGACACGTGTTAGACAATGCTTTCTCTGACGTCATTTATGCAGATTCGCTTTTTCTGAAGAATAATAATAATAATAATATATAGAGAGCATTTGTCTATTCAATGACTGCGGCACACACCTAAGAGGCCGGTACTGTAAATCAGCCCTGAAATCTCTTCTCTTTTTCTGCACAGATATCGCTCTAGTAATGTATATTCCACAAAGTATTTTCCTCACACAATTAAATCTAAATATATGATATCGACTAAGCTATTTGGGATGGAGCTGATGATTTTTTGGCTGTTTTCCATTAACCCCTTAATGACTTGGAAATTTTAATTTTAATTTTTTCCCATTTAAATTTTTTACTTTCAGACCATCAAAAGCCATAACTTTTTTATTTTTCCATTCACATACCCATTTGATTTTTTGGGGGGATTTTTTTTTTGCGGGACAAGTTGTACTTTGTAATGGCACCAATTTACGGTGGCATACAATTTAGTGGAAAGCGAGAAAAAAATTCCAAATGGGGTGGAATTATAAAAAAAAATAAAAAAACACAATCCCGCCACAGTTTTCTGGGTTTTGTTTTTACAGCGTCTCTTATGTGATAAAACTGACCTGTTACTTTCATTCTCTGGGTCAGTATGATTACAACGATACATATATAGTTTTTCTTGTGTTTTATTGCTGAAAAAAAACTTTGGAAAACACTATTTTTTTCTTTGCATCACCATATTCTTACCCCTATAACTTTTTTTAATTTTTATGTGTATGGAGCAGGTTGAGGGTTCATTTTTTGCAGGGGGATCCATATGTTTCATGGATACCATTTTTGGGATGAATATGTCTGTTTGATCATTTTGTATAAAAAAAAATTGTGCTAGCTGAAGCGACCAAAAAACGGCAAATTGGCCATTTTCTCTTTTCTCCATTTTCCGTTTGCCGTATGGGATAAATATTTTTAGATTTTAAAAGTACTGGCATTTTCCCAGGAGGCGATACCCATGATGTTTATTTTTTTACATTTTTATATACTTTTAATTTTGGGGAAAGGAGGTGGTGAAGAATTGTATATTTTTAAAACCTTCTTTTTTTTTTTTTTTTTTTTTTTGCAGGGGAACTCATTAGATTGATTTTCTCATAGACTCTAATGCATTATCATTGTAGTTTATGAGAATGTTTCTATGGAGTCCCTGCCTATGAAGGTCTGGGGCTGCTGCACACACACTCCAGCTCCCCCATCTCTGCTGGGAGGGGCCGGAACACACCCAAACATGTGCGCTTCTGGACTTTTGGGCCTCCAGATGCTGTGGTCTCATTTGACCACAAGATCTGAAGGGTTAAAGGTACATAATCGGAATGGATGCACACAGTGACTGCACCAGCAGAATAGTGAGTGCAGCTCTGGAGTATAATACAGGATGTGACTCAGGATCAGTACAGGATAAGTAATGTATGTAAACAGTGACTGCACCAGCAGAATAGTGAGTGCAGCTCTGGAGTATAATGCAGGATGTAACTCAGGATCAGTAATGGATAAGTAACGTTTGTACACAGGGACTGCACCAGCAGAATAGTGAGTGCAGCTCTGGAGTATAATACAGGATGTAACTCAGGATCAGTACAGGATAAGTAAAGTATGTACATAGTAACTCCACCAGCAGAATAGTGAGTGCAGCTCTGGAGTATAATGTAGGATGTAACTCAGGATCAGTACAGTATACGTAATGTATGTACACAGTGACTACACCAGCAGAACAGTGAGTGCAGCTCTGGAGTAGAATACAGGATGTAACTCCGGATCAGTACATTATACGTAATGTATGTACACAGTGACTGCACCAGCAGAACAGTGAGTGCAGCTCTGGAGTACAATACAGGATAAGTAATGTATGTACACAGTGACTCCACCAGCAGAATAGTGAGTGCAGCTCTGGAGTAGAATACAGGATGTAACTCAGGATCAGTACAGTATACGTAATGTATGTACACAGTGACTCCACCAGCAGAATAGTGAGTGCAGCTCTGGAGTATAATACAGCATGTAACTCAGGATCAGTAATGTAATGTATGTACATAGTGATTCCACCAGCAGAATAGTGATTACAGCTCTGGAGTATATTACAGCATGTAACTCAGGACCAGTACAGGGTAAGTAATGTATGTACACAGTGACTGCACCAGCAGAATAGTGAGTACAGCTCTGGAGTATAATACAGGATGTAACTCAGGATCAGTACAGGATAAGTAATGTATGTACACAGTGACTCCACCAGCAGAATAGTCAGTGCAGCTCTGGAGTATAATACAGCATGTAACTCAGGATCAGTAATGTAATGTATGTACATAGTGATTCCACCAGCAGAATAGTGATTACAGCTCTGGAGTATATTACAGCATGTAACTCAGGACCAGTACAGGGTAAGTAATGTATGTACACAGTGACTGCACCAGCAGAATAGTGAGTACAGCTCTGGAGTATAATACAGGATTTAACTTGGGATTAGTGTATTCAGTGACGTCATCAGCTCTGAGGGGCCGGCTTTAGTGCTGGCCTACCCGTTTTACAAGTTAGGGCAGCACTAAAGTCCGCCGATCAGTGCCAGTGATGTCACCGGGCTTACTGCTGGGCGGAATCCTCCACCTGGCAGCCCTAAGGAGAGCCCAGTTCGTCACTGTAACTCCTGAAAATGCCTTTGCCCTGCGCGATTCAGCTCAGGGCAAAGGAGAGCATCGGAGCATGAAATGCTCCAATGGCTCTCGTCATGGGTGCTGCCTGGGTGAAATTCTGGGTATGTCTGGGTTCAGCTCTAAATCCGGACAACCCCTTTAATTATACATATGAGAGGACTACTGTGGCATATCGATTCTATAAAGTCTATGAGTTATATAGAAACAGTCCATCACAGCCAATTCTTCCAGATAATCTTGTTCTTGGAATCTATGGGCATCCCAGAACTCTCACTCTTATCAATGTGACTTTTATTATTACATATGCTAAAAAAAAGTCAAAAATTGCAGCAACATTTAGCTTTGCTTTGTTCATTCTTGATATTTTGACTTTAAATGTGTTGCGTCACAAAACATATTCTACATTTTTTCAAACCAGCAGCTGGATCTGAATACATTTATACTTGCATGTAATTAAAAATGTTGTACAGCCAGTGAGTTATTCAATAAAATGTATCTGTAGAGCGCCACCTGCTGTGTATCCTTTTGTCCTTATTTTTTTGTCCGTTTTACTGAGCTGGTCGCAAGTGCTCAGTTTAAATCATTAACTGCCACCAGCCATACGTTCTGTTAGAAGCTGTAGCAGTTACACATACAAGGAGAGAGCTGCAGCAGAAAGGACACACTCCCCGAGCTGCCAGGCGGAAGATAATCTAGCAGAGCAGCAGGAGCAATGAATGGGGAGATCTCTGGACCCATGTGAGGTACAGGGCTGGTTCTAGCTTTGGTAGAAAGAAATTGTCATGTACTATATGACGCATGATCTTCCTTTTTTACATCAATCATGACATAAACCCTTTAAGAAATGCAATGAGCAGCAGATTACAGTATACTGATACTGTGCTAGTTGAAAGCACATATAACTCAGTCCTGATGAAGGTCATGGTCTTATGTATTTTCTACTTAAATGGGTCCTCCATGTATGAAGCAATGAATGGAGAACATATGTATAGCATGCACACATGGACAGGATGAAGAGTTTGGTCAGTACACGTACCCACACTGGACATCTCTGGCACATTAGCATGGTTGTTTTCTTGTAAGAATTCTGGAGGATTATCATTGATGTCTTGGACTTTCACAATAAATTCTGAAGGTGGTTCCAAGGGTTTGTTCGTTTCTCGGTCAACAGCTTGCGCCATTAATGTGTACTGAGCTCTTTCTTCTCTGTCCAAGGTCTTTGTTGCGTGAATGTTCCCTGATTTGTCATCGATGACGAAAATAGTCCCAGCTCCTTCCCCTGAGAGTATGTACTTAATCTTCCCATCCCCAGAATCGACATCTGAATGAAGCTGGCAAAATAACACACAAATTAATATATGACCAAATTATATATATATATGTATTTCATGCTTGAAAAAGGCTCAAGAGCAGAGCCGAAACGTTGCACCTGGGTGAATAAAGGTTCATTTGTTTTTCTTCCATTGGAGTGCCGCTCATTTTTCTGGATTTATGTATATATATATATATATATATATATATATATATTATGTATATATACAGTACAGACCAAAAGTTTGGACACACATTCTCATTCAAAGAGTTTTCTTTATTTTCATGACTATGAAAATTGTAGAGGGCCAACAAGTGCTAAGCATCTCTGGGAACTCCTTCAAGACTGTTGGAAGACCATTTCAGGTGACTACCTCTTGAAGCTCATCAAGAGAATGCCAAGAGTGTGCAAAGCAGTAATCAAAGCAAAAGGTGGCTACTTTGAAGAACCTAGAATATGACATATTTTCAGTTGTTTCACACTTTTTTGTTGTGTATATAATTCCACATGTGTTAATTCATAGTTTTGATGCCTTCAGTGTGAATCTACAATTTTCATAGTCATGAAAATAAAGAAAACTCTTTGAATGAGAAGGTGTGTCCAAACTTTTGGTCTGTACTGTATATATATATATATATATATATATATATATCATTTAGCAATGTCAGCATAAATTTTCACTTGCATTCTGACCCTGTGCTCCCTCAAACCAGCAGTAAAATGCACTGGGAGTACATAATGGAGAGGACATAATGCTAGTTTACTGGAGCACAGCTCTGAGTATGAAGATACAAATTACATAACCGGACTCGGCATCACTTACACTATACACCGCTTACTTTAGATTAGGGGGTGTTTTGGAGCTGACAGATTCCCTTTAAACTTAAAGAGGACCTGTCACCCCTCCTGAAATGCCAGTTTTAATACCTTCATGCATTCCCCATGTAATAACTGTTCTGGAGCATCTATTCTTATGTCTCTATGTTGTGCCATTCCTCTATTATGTCTACTAGACGTTATGACTGAATTGCTAGCAGTCTGCAGTAAGGGTACAGAGGGGTGGGAACAAGTTGGGGGGGTGTACCTGCAGTCTGAAAATGGCAGCACTGATTGGATAAAGTGGGTCCGTGCAGGTACACACCCCCAACTGGGTACCTCCCCTCTGTACCCTTACTGCAGACTGCTAGCAATTCATCCATAACTTCTAGTAGAAATAACACAGGAATGGCATAACCTAGAGCCATAAGAATAGATGCTCCAGAATTGTTATGACATGGGAAATGCATGTAGCTATTAAAACAGGCATGACAGGAGCGGTGAAAGGTCCTCTTTAAAGGGGTTGTTCAGGATTGATATATTTTTTTAAAACCACTCCCTCCTCATATGACCTGTGAAATAAAGCATGATCACCTTCTCCCTGCTGCTCAGTTCTGGCTCTGTGGGTCCCCGTCTGTCTTCACTATGCTTCGGTCCTCCATGTAAACTTCCAGCATAGGGACACACTGGGGACCCAAGGGGAACGTCACTGCTCGGTCTGGAGACATGTCACTGCACCGACACACATGGCTTTATCTGTGTCAGAATGTTACATGCCAGGACTGAAGCACAGTGAAGATAGCCAAGGACCAGGGGTGGTATCATGTGCCTTTTGCCTAATGTCCTTCTATGTGGAAATGGGGGCTTTTCACTTCCTCTGGGAACAGGATCTGGGTGCAACTGCTACCTCTGCACCTCCTATAACTTCACCAGCATATTTTAACTGTCTTTCCATCTCCTCTATCCTTTTCACTGTTGTAGGGTTGTCCAGTAAGGAATCACTTGGTAAAAAGGGCGCAGAGTGGGCAAAAATAAATAAAAGAAGTCTCAATGATCCCTCACTGCTCCCCTTCTGATGCTTACAGTACCTGTTGGTCCCTATTTCCTGGTCCTATCTTGATGCATAGGATATACCCACTAGTGTTGAGCGTGAATATTCGAATAGCGAATAATAATCGCGAATATCACAAGTTCGCTAAATCGCAAATATTTCGAATATAGTTCTATATATTCGCTATATCGAATATTCGTAATTTTTTAACATCTGAAAACATGATTCCTCCCTGCTTCTTTCTTGTGGGTCAATGAGTCATTGGCCCACAAGCAACTTAAGCAGGAAGGAATCATGTTTTCATATGGAAACAAAATTACGAATATTCAAAAAAACTAATATATAGCAATATAGGGAATATATTTGTTATTTAGAATATTCAGCTTTTTTTTTCCAATCTATACAGTTGTTCGCATACTCCTCCCCAACAAGCGTCCCCGTCACCATGGGAACGCCTGTGGGTTAGAAAATACCATCGGATCTGAGTTTTCCCTGAGATCGTGAAAACTCAGATCCGATAGTATATTCTAACCCAAAAACGTTCCCATGGTGACGGGGACGCTTGTCGGGGAGGAGTATGCCAAAGTGGAATAACAGTACAGATTGAAAAAAAAAAAAGACGAATATTCTAAATAATGAATATATTCGCTATATTGCTATGACTTTGTTTTTTAGAATATTCGTAATATTCTAAAAATCGAAGCTATAGCAATATAGCAAATATTTGTAAAATACACATATAGACTGCAATTTATCTAATATAGTATATTTTTTTAATAGTGTCAATTTTTTACAAAACTAATGTTCAGAAGAGACAAAAAAAATTTGACTATAAAGAAAAGATTATAGCACTATATTAGCTAAATTGCAGTCTATATGCGTATTTTACAAATATTTGCTATATTGCTATAACTTAGATTTTTAGAATATTCGTCATATTCTAAAACAAGAATATATAGCAATATAGCGAATATTCGTAAAATACACATATTAGCCATAGCCAACCAATCGGAAAGTTGCCTTATACAGTTATACAAATTTTAAAAAAAGCAATACGAGAATAATTAAATCGCATATTATTCGCGATAAATAGAATAATGACGAATATTCGATTTCGACGAATATACAACAAATATTCAATCGAATATAAGAACGTGTGGCGAAACCAAACTCGCCACTGGGTTTTGGAGAGGGCTGTTTAAAAGCCTCTTGCCTCAGGATTATGGCCCATAGTAACTTTAAAGGAGAAGACAGACCGGCCGCACAGCTTAAATCTGTCTGTGGAATTGTATTTTATGTAAAATTTAGTGGATAGCTCACCTCCCTTCTCAGTGTGGTAAGGGTGCTCTAGTCGAGGGACTGCTCACTCAGTCAATCCAATGGTACCATTGAATTGTATTTTATGTTATTATGCGTTCGGTTAAATTGTATGTTATGTGAGGGCACCCAGATAGCTAATATTGTTGTATTCGTGTATTCTGAGTGCCATTCACCTAATGATATGCACTCAGACTTGAGCTATCTGGGGATATGTTAAATGTCTGTGTTTGCTGTGGGGGTGTGACATTGGTATGTTTAAATTGTGATGTCTGTCCTGTTGTCTCCACATGTGTATTGGTGATCTCCCTTTGTCCTGAGAGATAATTGGATTGCCTTCGGTTGTCTCTGGGACAGAGAGGAGGAAACCATGATGCATTGTGGGGATGTGTTGTATCTGTTCTGTGTCGCAGTCTCCCTTCTGGTCCTCTAGGGGGCGGGAACGATTGGTTGCTGTACTTGCATTGTGTGTGTTGTAAGGTATTGATTGGTTGGATTTCAAAACCCTGTGGGCAGTACTATGTTTGTTTTTATGAATAAAAGGGGCTGTACCTGAAGTACAGTCAGACCACTGCTGACCCTCAAGACAGAGCCTTGTCTCGTTATTGGGGGGATTCCCTGTATGCTGTTGGAGACTGATTGCCAGGAGTGTAAGCTGACTGAATGCTTTTCCTGTTCGTCTGCTGGCAGCTATTCGCGAGGTTCCAGTTTGGAGTGCTATTTTGTATCCAGTTCGGGAGTTTGGTGTTCTGCAGTAGCTGTGCCTGTCTCTCAGAAAGGGGCATATCGCCTAAACGGATTTTAACCCCTTGTCTGCTGAAACGGTCCGTTACAGAATGAAATATTGCAAAATCGAATATGGCACCTCCCGCTCATCACTAATACCCACTTACCCACTCAGTGGCCAGAGTGGAAATCCCCATGAGGCTTGTGATTAGCTGAGCTGGCATGTTATCTTTTTAACCTACCCTGAACCCTTTGCCCAAAAATGTCCCTGCTAAACAACCCCTTTAAAGGCTTCTCCGATACGACACACTATAAAATGTTAAGGTCCTCATTTATCCAGGTCGTGGTATACCAGTAATACTATGTCAGTGAAACTGGACTTGTATTTGTCTTGTGAAGACGTTTTGCTAGTCACCCGACTGGCTTTCTCTATTAGAATCTAAAAGACAAAGCTAGTCAGATGACTAGCGAAACATCTTCAAGAGAAATACATCAAGTCCAGTTGCTCTGTCTAATTACTTCTGAAGTTCTGTACCAAAATATTGGGACTTTAGGGGCTCTTTTCAGCTGCTACTTGACACCATCACACTTGAACTAGGATAGAAAGTCCTAGTACCTCCAAGACATTGTCATGACTCACCTGAGTAGATTACATCCCTGATCAGGTTCTCCCTAGCCATTGAAATGGTTACAAGACCATCTCTCTCCATAACAGCCATATCAACTTGATTTTATATGGATATGCTTTAATAAAAGAATGAATGATGCCACTTAGAAAACAGTGGGGCAGATTTACTAATGAAAATATGCCAGTTTTGGGGGGCAATTTGCGCCAAAAAAAACTGTCGTATATACCTTGCCTCACATTTATTAACTGGCTTACAACTTTTTCCAATCTTTTTACACCTCATCTGAAAAGGGGGCGTGGCAACAATTTAGGCTTCCTGTTTTTTGAGATCAGCCACATGGGCCATAGACACAATGGACAGGAGGGGACCTCATTGACTTCTATAGGAGAGTTTTCTAGACATGCTCTTTGACCTGTGCAGAGGTCAGGAGGGAGCAGATAAGCTGTGATATCACCTATTATGAATGTTGGGGTCTCTGTTTTCTATACAAAGGTGTTACTTGTCATTGTAATCCTGCCTGGGATGATAATGAGAAGGCTATTGAAAAATTAGGCTGAGTTTACAACACCGTTTAGCTTTCTCTTCTTCTTATGGATGGAGAGAGAGAAAAAACGGATCCTGTAAAAAAACGGATCCTGTTCATAAGGCTACTAGAACTTTCTATCCCAGGTCGGGTGTGATGGTGATCCGTTTTTTTTACAGGATCTTGTTTTGTTTTTTTCTCTTCTTCTGATAGATCAGAAGAACGGAAAGCAAAACGGTGAGGTGAACTCAGCTTTACCTGCACAGAACAGGTAATAACAACCTATTATTAGTGACCAGTGCAAAAAGCGCCTAAATTGTGGCTCCGTGCACCAAAAATGTGCCAAAATTTTTGTGCATTTTTGGAGTCAAACTAAGCCAATTAGCAGGGGTGCACCTAGCCTTTCTGCTGCCTGAGGCGAAAACTGAACCTAACCCCATTGCCACAATGAAAGCGCTCATTGCCCATGGTCCTTCTGCTGCCCACCTCTTGCCCCAACCTGGTGCTGCCTGAGGCGATCGCCTCACCTGGCCTCATTGGTGGTGCGCCCCTGCCAATTAGTAGCATAAAACTTAGACTAGACAGTTTTTTTGACGAACTGACAAAATTCTAGCCTAAATCTGGAGCAGGATTGCCATACTCCAAATTTACAAAGGTCCATGAGCCAGACATTGACTGTGATTTGTATTCTTAGACAGTGTGAAGTGCGCCACTTTTCTTAAATCTGCCACAATGACTTTTAACAGTCAGATTTTACTTTCATGTAGACTACTTCTTCTTATAAAGCATGCACAGCCCAAATAAGCATCGGCTGACCGAATGCAGAGATGATTTCGCTGATAAACATTTTCCTAACACCCAACTGAGAATAAGCACCAAAACAATCAAAACTCCGAAATAAAGCAGTATGGGACGGCTGAATGCTGTATAAACGATTCAATCTATTCACTGCGGCCCGGTGGGAGGCCCGGCCGGCGGGGTCTTCTATGGGAAATAGAAGAGACAGGCATAATCTTCATTGTAAGCACAAACTATTTTCATAAATCCTAAAGTCTCTTGAATCCTTTCATATTCTCAATCTGTAACAGCGTTATTAAAACCGAGAAGAATTTATCATGTTCTCGATGCTACTGAAATATAAATCAGTGTGAGTAATTTAACCCGAATCTCCACTTTTTATCATCAGGTCCTAAATTCCGTGCTGATTATTTGTTTCATATATCTTTATAGCATTTGGAGCCTTATTTTTCTGATAGAGGGCTACAAATCCTCAGGCGAAGATTTAGATTTAAATCAACCCTCTAGTACGAGCCAAAAGTTTAAAGGGAACCTGTCACCTGCAAAACACATATTAAACCGACCACAGTACCTTACAGTATCCCCTAGTGTGTTGCTAATCATGTTTTTCTTTCCTCTTTGTGTTTCTTCATACTTTTTAAAAAAACGCTGTTTTAATGTCGGTTGGCGCTGTCTCTGAGTCAGGCTTGAAGTCAAGGGGGCCGCGGCCTCCTCGCTTGAAGTAAAGCTAAGCCCGCCCCTTACCCCTCCTCTCTACAATTAGGTGGACATGCTGCCGGGATCGCGCTCTTCTAGCGCATGCGCGGTATGCTGCCTGTTACAGCGCGATCCTCACTCACCCGACTGCAGATGCGCCGGACAGTTCAATCGCGCGCGCGCCCGGCCGTCACGCTGTAACAGGCAGCGTACAGCGCATGCGCTAGAAGAGCACAATCCCAGCATCACGCCAGCATGTCCATCTAATTGTAGAGAGGTGGGGTAGGGGGCGGGCTTAGCTTTACTTGAAGCAAGGAGGCCGCTGCCCCCTTGACTTCAAACCTGACGCGGAGACAGCACCAACCGCCATTAAAACAGCGTTTTTAACAAGTATGAAGAAACACAAAGAGGAAAGAAAAACATGATTAGCAACACACTGGGGGATACTGTAAGGTACTGTGGTCGGTTTAATATGCGTTCCAGGACCACATCACAGCTGACTCAGTCACCGCATCATGGTGATGTAGCCACCTGGGTCTTCTGGCTTGTGCTCAGATGATGGTGAGTACAGGACAGTTGACCTACGGTTGGGCTGGAACTCGACGCATCATAGATCACTAGCTGAACTGTGGAAAGGCTGAGAAATCGACTGTGTTTCACAGACCGCTTCCGCTCATCTGAAACCGGCCTTAAAAGTAGAGTAAATTCTAAGAGGACTCCTAGTATAGGGCTGTAAGAGTCCTCATTACCCAGCCGGCCTACTGAGTGGTAAACAGCATTTTGTGCACATAGACTGATACAGGGATAGCAGTCAATCATCCTGTGTGGGTGGAGTCATCAGGACTCACTGACTCTCCTGGGAGTCCTGTCGGGATTTACCTGAAATTAATGGATAATGTGCTCTGCCATTCTATCCATTTCTACAGGAGTTCTGGAGACAAAGGAGTACAGAGCTCAACTATTTCCAATGCTCCAAGGTGTACGAGGTCCCCATTCTTGTGATCAGTGGAGGTCCTAGAAGTCGGACCCCCACGATCTAAGAGTTACCCCCTATGCTACCCTCATGATATCCCTTTACATGACCAGAATACTTCATGCAGCCAGATGAAGGATAAGAATCAACTGTATAAATCCAACCTGTCTGTTCCCTGTATCCATCAATGGAAGACTCTGAGGGCTCTGTCTTCGTAAACATTACTAATGTGTAGATCCCCATCAAAAAAGAGTGTGATCCAACCTCCCAAAAAACGTTAAAGGCCAGCTGTTGATGATCTCAACACTGATGATTCCAATGGTAGTAAGTGGAGAGGTTCTGAGTTTTGAGGGTGGTCCAAGAGCCTTACTGCCTCATGGTAGGACATCGGCACTGTCACTAATGTGTAATAATTAAAGGACCCAGTAACAAATTTGTTATCATGCTACTTACACCTTTGTATCACAAGACCTGTTTCAAACAGCATAAATAATTTACAGCAAAACAGTGACACCTACAGGTTACATAGTGTAGTGCATAACGGTAAAAAAAAGTGTGCAAGCTCATGAGTTTGAACTATTTTTCTCAGTGATATTTTCTATACGTATATGGGTGAATATGTGTAATAATAATTAACAGTGCATGGTATTAAAGGGGTTGTGCGGGTTTAGAGCTGAGCCCGGACATATCCCCTATTTCACCCAGGCAACCTCTCTTATATGAGCATCGGGGCATTTCATGTCCCGATGCTCTCCCATGCCCTGCACTGAATTGTTCAGGGCAAGGGCTGTTTGTTTATGTTTTTTTACACTGCTAGGCAAAGGCTTCTGCCTAGCACTGTGGCCGGTAACATCACCGGCACTCATAGGCGGGCTTTAGTGCTGCCTTAGCCTGTTTTACAGGCTAGTGCAGTGCTAAAGCCCGGCCATTAGTACCAGTGACGTTACTGGCAACACTGCCAGGCAGAAGTCTCTCCCTAGTTTACCCACCGGACCTCAAGAAAATTCCTTGCCCCGCACGCTTCAGCACAGGGCAAAGGGCTGCCTAGGTGAAAAAGAGGATATGTCTGGGTTCATCTCTGAACCTGGACAAGCCCTTTAAGTTATATATGTATATTTCAATGACAATATATTATAAATACAGAGATTATAGTTAAATATTGTTTTTATCATTAGTATTTTTTATTTTATCTTTTTATTTCACAAGATGTCTGCATCTTCAATTGCAGCTCTGCCCCATCCAAGTGAATGAAGATAAGCTTCAATACCAGCTGAAGGACAAAAGTGATTAATCCCAGACCATCCCTTTAATTCACAGTAATAATATGCCAAAAACAGTAGAAATAACTCGAAATAAGGAAATAGGTCTTACCCGTCCAACAAGCACAGGATCCGGTCCGGTGTATTCCTCTATTACAAAAAACTGATTCCATACCCATCCCCTCTTGGACCTATGTAAGACTTGTCCTTCTTTGCCCTTTTCATGGTGACCATGAAATGACTGCCTTAATTTACCGCTTCTTCTTGTGGATGTGACGTGACTACAGTATGCGATCCCCAGGCATAAAAGAATGCCATGTAAACAAAAGTCCTTCTTCATTTTTGGTAGTGTTTGCTCGACAGTCCTCGCTTCCAGTTCTAAGTCCCCTCAAAATAGTGCAAAACCGCAGGTTAGTAGCAAATCCAACAGGTTAATGCCATCCCAGAGGTTATATCCATAATTCACGTCTCTGTTCTTTCCAATTGTCCTTTATTGATCCTGAAAAAGAAGAAGAGTCACGTAAATATGATATCGCCATAGGATGATGAGTAGTAGTAGCAGCAGTGATGGTCAGTTCGCAGTGTTCGCCAGCGAACACATGCGGGCTGTCATCTTTAGTAAGCTAGACTCACCCGTCCGGCGATGCACAGGTAAGCCCTTACCTGTGCCTGTGCCGGGAGCCGGTCTGAAATCAAATGCAGTCACCGGGAGCAGGCAGTTCCGAGAACAGCCCGATGTAGGCCCCCGGCGGCTGTTCTCGGAACTGCCTGCTCCCGGTGACCGCATTTGATTTCAGACCGGCTCCCGGCACAGGTAAGGGCTTACCTGTGCATCGCCGGACGGGTGAGTCTACCTTACTAAATATGGCAGCCCGCATGTGTTCGCTGGCGAACACTGTGAACTGACCATCACTGAGTAGCAGTACTGTTATTAATAGAGCTAATCTGCAATACCTTGCACAACCACTGACAAGACAAAACCAATTCATAGCAACATCACACATTTAAGAAAACTGTACTGCTATTAGGTAAAACAATTGCAGTACTCTTTGTGACCACTAGAGGCTCTCCTGTAAAATGGGTTGGCCCACAAACAATATTCTCAATTTTTCAAACCAGTCCCTGGATCTGAATACTTCCGAATACTTTAGTTATTCCCTGAAATCTATCTGTACAGCGCCACCTGCTGTTTGCTCTTTCTCTAATTTCTCTGTCCTGCTCGCTGAGATGGAAGCACATGCTCAGTTCCATCCTTCAATGGCGACTAGCTGCAGCTTAAAGGACACACTCCTGAGAAAGTGCACGCCTCCTAAGATGTCAGCTTGAAATAAATCTGGCAGAGCAATTGGAGCAATGGATGTGGAGATCTCTGGATCCAAGTGAGGTACAGGGCTGGTTCTAGCTGTGTTAGAAAGAGGTTGTCACGTACTATATCATGTCCATTTTTCCAATGGGATAGCCCCTTTAAATGCAGACTTGTATTTGTTGGCTATGATATTGTATGATTTCTATACCGTTTCATGAATTGCTTATCTGTCACCAACATATTCAGTAACTCCCAGATTACTATTTCTACTATTCGTTACTTTCTCGATGCAAAGAGGCCCAGGGGAAGAGAATCATCTCGCTAGCGCCACCTAGTGTTGAGTGAATTGAAGCCGAATATCCTTGTGCTTTGTGGCAGCGAATCGATTTAACCTGAAATAGCGCGATTTAACGCCCTCCCCCAGCTTGCTTGAAGATCTCGCACAAAATTCCGTGAGCGCTGACGTATGACGTCACCACATGGACGGTACGATGACGTCACCAGATCTCACACCAAATCACAAGATTTTGCACCAGATCTTCAAGCAAGATGGCGGCAGCCGGCTCGTCGTGAGCAAATGGATCAAGTATTTATATTTTTTTATTTTACACTGTGTTATTTATGTCATGTATGAATGCGGCATCTGAGGGGTACAATGACGAGGAGAGGCGCAATCACCGTTTCCTGTCATTGCACCGACTACTTACAAAGAAATGTGCTTCGTGACAAATGACTTTTGTAAAATTCGGTGGAGCAGCCGAATCAAATTTTCCAATACTTTGCTCATCTCTAGCGCCACCTTCTGGAAGTGCTTCCCTATGGGTCAAAGTCCCACTTTTTAACAAGTCACAGGACACGGCGGAAAAACAAACAGCTTTCTCAAGGTTTTACTAAACTCTTTCTATATATACGGTATCTGCTCTAGTAAATTAATGGGGGAGGGAAGGTCCTGGACGTCATCAGGGACTTTTCATGTAATGTACAGCGCTGTCAGCCTTTGATCAGAGTGGGGGCTCCGTCATGCATTATCGTGGACGCACATGGCTAATCGAGCCCAACCTCCCACAGTCGGGCAGGGCACCAAGTCTATCTTAACACATGAACCATTAACCAACAGAATGGTCACCATAGATCAACGATGCAAACATTAAAGGGACTCTGTCACCACTTTCTAACCCCCACTTTTAAAACTATTGTTCTGTCCATTGAGCCCCTGTGATTACTAAGGTGTTCTTCTACGCGAAATCTGCTGGCTCGTTTTGATAAAAAAAACTTTTATCTAACCTGTCAGTCATGAGGATAAGGTGCCCAGGGCGTTTCTCCTGGTCTGAACATGCCGCCCGCCGCCGCCGCCGTTGGTGCCCAGCTCCTCCTCTGCTCTGAATTAGCGCCTCCTGAATGTCAAGAAATATGCCTCCGGCTCTCCCTCAGTCCCCCCTCCTTCTTTTCTAAGATCCCACGCGTGCGCACAGGCCTGTGCCTGATGCGCCCGTGCAGACTTTTAGATTCAGCCTCATTGAGCGAAGTGCGCATGCGTGCGCACTTCGCTCAACCTCGTCATAAGACGAACACTGCCGCCAGCCAGTCAGAGCCTGCCAAGAGCTGTCCGGAGCCGCACGTCTGCCCACGTCTGTGCGCACGCGCAGGATATTAGAAATGAAGGAGGGGGGACTGAGGGAGAGCCGGAGGCATATTTCTTGATTTTCAGGCGGCGCTAATTCAGAGCAGAGGAGGAGCTGGGCACCAACGGCGGTGGCGGGCGGCATGTTCAGACCAGGAGAAACGCCCTGGGCACCTTATCTACATGACTGACAGGTTAGATAAAAGGTTTTTTTATCAAAACGAGCCAGCAGATTTCGCTTAGAAGAACACCTTAGTAATCACAGGGGCTCCATGGACAGAACAATAGTTTTAAAAGTGGGGGTTAGAAAGTGGTGACAGAGTCCCTTTAAGAAAATCTCAAGTAAAGCAACTTGATCCCTGAAGTTCGGCATCCACTTAAAGTGGGATTCCATTATTTAAAGGGTGGCTCCATATCCATAATCTTCCAAAAAGATTTAACGTTGCTTTTTCTGACTTTCGAGATTGATACGACTGTTTCTAATGAAGCAGATCAGAGTCTAAATATTGTTGTATTGAATAAATGAACAAGCCTGGCAGAGTCCAGAGTTTCCCTTTAAATTCAGATTTTGGAAGCAGCAGTAAATCTATGAGATGAGACGAATCTTTTAGAAGTCAGTGAGAGGCAGATCTTGGTATGAAGCCACCAGAGGTCTACTGGGATTAGGATTAGGCGCTTCTCCGTTCAAATTCACATCTCCGCATATATTTTCCATTTCTTTCTTGTTTGTACATCAAATAAATGAGCAGCCTCGGTGCTTGCCGAGCCTCACTAGCGACACCAATAAATGAACGCAGCTCCATAAACAAGGCGGTTAGAGTTTATGCAAGTGCTAATGCGCCAAGTGTTAAAACTGAGAAATGCCAAGTGTCACGAGCGGGGTCGGCTGCAAACATATCCTATTCCCTTTTATCTGGCTTTAATGTACTGAGCAAACAAGCAGGCCGATGAACTTATTATGGTTAAATGGCTGACAGCAATCGTTCATTATAAATCTGCCTGCGATGTGTCGATTAATGACCATAGCCAAGTATGTACAGTACATGTATACAGGGCCAGAACCATCACACCAACAGGTAATGGCAAACACCGTATGGCTGCCCCTCTGATTGGAGACAGATGGAGGTTAGCTTAGAAAAGTAAGACCGCTGCCAAACAGTGCTCATAAAGAGTGCTATATACTGTATCATATCACCACTAAAATCCCCATTTAAAGTATTACAAAATAGAAGGAAATAAAACTGCTATACAGTGCCTAAATTACACTGCCATATAGTGTTCAATAAACTGGCAATATAATCCCTAAATAATACAGTACCAAAATAATACCACCATGTGTTTATTATACTACCATACAGTGTTTAAATAATATTACCTTGCAGTGTCTAAATAATACCACTATACAGTGTCTAAATAACACCTTTATACAGTACCAAAATAATACCATCATATAGTTTCTCAAAAAAAAACACCACCATACAATGTTGAAATTATGCCACCATACAGTGATTAAATAATACCACCATACAGTCCCAAAATAACACCACCATGCAGTGTCTAAAATATATCACTGTGCAGAGTCTTAAATATACCAACATGCAGTGTCTAAATTATACCACTATACAGTCCCACAATAATACCACCATGAAGTGTCTAGAATATACCACAATACAGTGTCTAAATAATATCACCATACCGTGTATACAAATAATAGCAATATAATGTCTAAAAGATACCACCATACAGTGTCTAAACAATAACAGCATACAGTGTCTAAATTATACCACCATATAGTATTTAAATAATACAGTCAAACTGTCCCAAAGCAATACTACCTTACAGTATGTAAAAAACACCACCATAGAATGTCTAAATTATACTACTTGTAGGAAGGTACAAGGGGTCATCATTGATGGTAGGTATGTGTCACCAAGGTTGCTGGTCTCGGTGAAGTAAGAGCCGGTATTTTCATGTGTCTGCAGCAGCTAATGCTGATTGACACTTTGCTATTTAGTATGGATGTAAATAGCTGATCCGGGTTGGCTCTTACTGGGAGTAGTCAAAATGCTGGGTGGGTGACTACTCCCCACGTTCCAGGCCGGGTCTTGGCAGGCTTATGAAAAAACAGCCAGCACTGTCAGGTGGTGTGGATTACCTCCCTCTGACAGTGGAGCTCTGGAGATCTCTGTGCTGAGGTCTGAAGACCATGTGTCAGGCGAGCAGGCCGTCTTAAAGCCTGCAAGCTGATTTTCTGAGGATAAGCATTTAGCTGGGTGTGAACTGACACCCAGGATACCAGATGAACTTTATTTAGTTTTTCTGTGTGTGAACAAGCACCAAGCCTGAAGTGACTGTTGTGTTATAAGTGTGAATAAACACTGAAGTGATTTACAACCTGGTCCTTTGCCTCTATACTGCGTCTGCTAACCTGCCTACCAGAGCGAATCCTCCACCAATTGGTGGAGGATGCGTGCAAGCGCAGTGAGGCTGGCCAGAAGGCCGAAAATTTTTAGTTTTTCCGGGCACGGTTGTATGTCTTACATCAAACCAGCAAAATTACAACCCGTGTCCCTTGACAAAATGGAAGCTGTTGTGAAAGCCTTTGTGGAGGTTAACTTGCAGCAGCAAGAGGCTAATAAGCCGCAGCAGAAAACCAACCAGCTGCTGTTGCAGCATGATGGCTTTACAAGCGGCAGGAGCGTCCCAGAACGTCCACCATGGCCGGAAATCTGTCCGTGCGGCGATCCATAAGATAACTCCCTCGGACGACGTTGAGACCTATCTGGTGGTGGCCGTGAGGGAGAAGCTATCCCAAGATCAATGGGCTGAGGTCGTTGCTCCATTCCTGGCATCCGGACCCCAGTAGGTGTTTTTTGACTTACCGGATGATCAAGCGGCCGATTACACGACAGTAAAGGGTGAGATTCTGGAAAGACCGGGGGTGAATGTGTTGGTCCGGGCCCAGCGGTTGCATCAGTGGGTGTTTAACCCGGCTAAACCCCGAGACCTCAGTATTATGATCTGTTACACGGGTTGCAAAAATAGCTGCAGCCTGACGTGCTGAGTTCCACTGCTATGCTGGACCGTCTGTTGGCTGATGTATTCTGGAGGGCTTTGCCGTACCCTCTCCAGCACTTGATCGGCCAGGTGTCTCCTGGTAATGCCCTTGAGATGATCGACCTGATGGAGCGCTATAAGGCTACCAGGAATCTACAGGGGGGTTCTTTTGGGAGGGGGCAGTCAACCCCCGGAAATCTCCACCCCAGACCCGGCGGCTGGTGCCAGCAAAAACCGCCCAGGATGAACCCCCTGCATCAGGGCGAACCAATGGATACTAACTATGGCTATCGACACTCATTGTATGCCAGGAAGCTGTGTGCAACAGGTACCCCCGAGACTATAGACAATAGCCACCTGTGCCAGGTGGAAGTGGGAAACACCCTGGCAATGGCTCTGCTGGACTCAGGGAGTCTGGTGTCCCTGGTAAGAGCTGCCCTGGTACTGCCCGCCGAGTATACAGCTGAAAAGTCAGGGTTGTGTGCATTAATGGAGACTTAAAGGACTATCCCATCGCCCTGGTGTCTCTGTCCACGGTGGCCAGCAGGTGGACTCACGAGGTGGTCGTCGCCACCAATTTACATTATGAACTTATAGTTAGGAGAGACCTCCCGGGTTTCCCGGCACTATGGCCTGATACAAAAGTTACGATATCCGTGAGACAGGTGTAACCCCAGTAGAGTGGCCTTACTCAGAGGGGAAACCAGAACCCTGGAAACCTGAGACTGAAGGGCCAGCAACAGGGGTGGCCACCACTACAGTGGAGGAGGGGGAGGCAACCCCGCTGAGTGTAATGGTGGGAGACATGGCGGATTTGCCGCCGGGTTCTGAGTTGGCAGACCTCAACGTCTCTGGGGAAAATTTCGGTACAGCTCAGCACCGGGACCCAATGCTATCTCAGGCCTGGGAAAATGTTGTAATAGTTGATGGTGAACCTCAACAACTGGGGGCCGAGTCTATGTTTGCCAGTTTTGTGGTTCATCATTAGATGCTGTATCGGGTAAACCAACTACGGGGTGAGCATATTGAACAGCTGGTAGTGCCCAAGGCGTATCGCAAGCTTGTGTTGGAGCTAGCCCACCAAAATGTTCTTGGGGGACACCTGGGATGGCAGAAAATTCAGGACCGTATTCTACAGCGGTTTTACTGGCCCAGTGTGTTCAGAGAGGTGAAAGAATATTGTAAGTCTTGCCCAACCTGCCAGATAACTAGCCCCCAGCCACATTTCCAGTAGTCCCTAGGTACCTCTCCCGATTATCGAGGTTCCGTTCGAGCGAATCGCTATAGGATCTCTATATGCCCAGTACAGAAGTCCGCTAGAGGGCACCAACACATCTTGGTCGTCCTAGACTATGCCACTTGGTACCCGGAGGCGGTGCCCCACGACATACGACGGCCAAACTCATAGTTAAGGAGTTAATGGAGATGTTTTCCCGAGTGGGATTACCTAAAGAGGTGCTGACCTACCAGGGAACCCCTTTTATGTCAAAGGTCATGATGGAACTCTGTAAGTTCCTGCACATAAAACAGCTACGGACGTCCGTTTACCATCAGCAAAAGGACGGTCTGGTAGAGAGGTTTAATCAAACATTAAAAAACATGTTAAAAAGAGTGGTGTCTAAGGATGGGAGGGATTGGGACCTTCTTCTGCCCTATCTCATGTTTGCAGTGCAAGAGGTGCCCCATGCCTCTACTGGGTTTCTCGCACTTCATACTGCTATATGGCCGAGATCCTCGCGGTCTGTGGAACAACAACCCACACCATATAAAAGTGTAATTGAATATGTCACTCAGATTCAAGAGCAGATGGAGACAGTTTTGCCATTTGTTAGGGAACATATGGAGGCAGCCCAGCGAGCCCAGAGTAGGGTCTTTAATCGGCAGGCTCGGATCCGGATCTTTAACCCGGGAGATCAGGTTTTGGTTCTGGTACCGAAGGTGGACAGTGAGTTCCTGGTTAGGTGGCAGGAACCCTACGAAGTACTCTAAAAAGTTGGTGAGGTAACCTACAAGGTACACCATCCAGGGTGGCGAAAGCCGGAGCAGGTTTACCATGTGAATTTACTTAAACCTTGGAAAGATAGGTAAACCAGTACGGATGACAGCCCGCAGCTGAGTTTTCAAGGGGAAGAGTTTCCAGCCCCACGGTCTGATACAAGGGAAGCAGTTGCCACAGTCCAAATTGATGACAGCCTTTCCTCTAAACAGACTCAGGGGGCCAGGAAGTTTGTCAGCAGGAACACTGATGTGTTTTCAGACCAACCTGGACGCACTTCTACCATCCAACATGACATTGTCACTGAGCCTCAGGCCAGAGTCTGGTTGAAGCCACCCTACCGGGTACCCAAGTCTTGGCGACAGGCCATCTCGGAAGAAGTGCAGCTAATGCTATAACTAGATGTCATTGAGGAGTTGAAAAGTGAATGGGTCAGTCCGATAGTCTTAATACCCAAGCCGGACAGGACGTTACGGTTCTGTAACGATTTCCGCAAACTAAATGAGATTTCTAAATTTGATGCATATACCATGCCTCGGATGGATGAGCTTATCGAGAGGTTAGGCATAGCCTGGTATTTTTCTGTTTTGGACCTCACCAAAGGGTATTGGCAGGTACCCTTGACGAAGGCTGCCAAAGAGAAGACTGCCTTCATTACACCAGAGGGGCTGTACCAATATAAAGTGTTACCCTTTGTTCTGTATGGCGCCCCTGCCACTTTTCAATGGCTCATAGACATTGTGCTGCATCCACATCGTCGGTACGCTTCGGCCTACCTAGACGATATTGTCATTCACAGTACCGACTAGGAAAGTCAGTTACCAAAAGTACAGGCTGTAGTGGACTCCCTTCGAAAGGCTGGACTAACAGTTAACCCAAAAAAATGTGCAATAGGGTTAGAGGAGACTAAATACCTGGGGTATGTCATTGGACGCAGAGTCATTAAACCCCAAGTGAACAAAATAGAGGTGATATGGAATTGGCCCCGACCTGTCACTACTAAGCAAGTAAAGTCGTTCCTGGGAATGGTGGAATATTATATGAGGTTTGTCCCCCACTTTGATACAGTGGCCGCACCATTGACAGGGCTCTTTAAGGGGCGCAAGTCAGTGATGGTCCACTGAGATATCAGGCAGAAGAGGGTTTTTCTGCTTTGAAGTCGGCCCTGTGTGGGTCCCTGGTATTGGTGACGACCGACTTCAAAAGGGAGTTTATAGTACGGACCGATGCCTCCGAAGTAGGCCTTGGTGCTGTACTGTCTCAGGAAGTCAACGGGGAGGAGCATCCCGTTGTCTTCCTCAGCCG
Organism: Bufo gargarizans; assembly: GCF_014858855.1. Classification (NCBI taxonomy): domain Eukaryota; kingdom Metazoa; phylum Chordata; class Amphibia; order Anura; family Bufonidae; genus Bufo; species Bufo gargarizans. The sequence continues at coordinate 108,144,034 of NC_058089.1, forward strand.
TAAGCTTACCCCAGCCGAGACCAGGTACAGTATAGTGGAGAGAGAGTACCTGGCTATCAAGTGGGCACTCGAGTCTCTCCGCTATTGTTTGTTGGGGAGAAAGTTCCGTCTAGCCAGGCCAAGGACAGAAATTCCCGGGTCACCCGATGGTTTCTTTGTTTGCAGAATTTTAAGTTTTCTGTGGGATACGAGGATGCCCTGTCCCGGGTACACTGTTTGATGTGTGTTTACCCCCTCAGGGTTGAACAAAGGGGGAGGTATGTAGGAAGGTACAAGGGGTCGTCATTGATAGAAGGTATGTGTCACCGAGGTTCCTGGCCTCGGTGAAGTAAGAGCTGGAATTTTCATGTGTCGGCGGCAGCTAATGCTGATTGACACTTTGCTATTTAGTATGGATGTAAATGGCTGATCCGGAACGCAGATACAAAGTGGAGGGGAGCTGCTGCACATGTGTGTCTATGCGTGCTCCCACAGTCCTGGCCACCAGAGAGGCCGTGCTATTTCCTAAAGTCCGCAAGCATGACCATCGCTGCTGGATTGCAGGGTGGACGTAACTGTGGAAACGAGAAGTGTATAATGTGATAGAAAAAAGAATCCAGCCAGCAAAGGAAGCAATTTGGACAATCCCAATACACTAGTAAGATCCTTGTAGTCACTTTCTCTACATGATAAATGCCATTTGCTGAAGTGACACAACCCCTACTAGTTATCGATGAAAATTATTTGATGATCTGGCATGCCTAAGATCCTGTTAATGCGGAATTAAAGGAATTAAAGACTAAGCATATGCCTTCATTAGCATACACTGCCATGTACATTAGCATGTGTGGGTAAAAGGGCATTCTCACTTCCACACAAGAAAAAAAATTGGTACCGCCGTATGTGAATAACATAAAAACCTTGCAAACACGACTCGTCATCAGCTCACAGATTGATACAAATTGCTAGTGTCACAATTTACAGTTCGTTCTGCCTGTCCTCCCACTTATTCAAGATGCCAAGTACTAAGGGTACTGAATGTTCTTACCCTAACACTATATATATATATATATATATATATATATATATATATAAAAGGCAGCACTCCAAAAATGAAATAAAAAAAAATACTTTATTCACCTCAGTGGCAATGGTGACGTTTCGGCTCTGAATCTGAGCCTTTCTCAAGGCTCAGATTCTGCCTTTTTCCTATCTATTGTTGTGGGATTGACTAGTCCCAGCGGGCTGTGCACCCATCATTATCTTGAGGCTGTGCTGCCCTGTTTTTCATTATATATATATATATATATATATATATATATATCTATATATAATTGGATTTACTTATCTATGTCCAGTAGATCAGGATATGTTCTAGTGGTTAGAGTCACTAGGTCTGGCTTGGGAGGGCAGCATGATGCCGCTAGGTATATGTCTACGGCCATAGACACAATTGCATTTAAGTGCAAATTTGATTTGGGTTTCATTCAGCAGAATAAGCTGACTGTGTCATTTCAGGTCCGAATTGACTGTACCTCAATGAAAAAGTTCTGCAAATGACCTGAAAATAAATGCACGTCACTCTGATGTTTCCTAGGACTCATATTTAGGTTCACCAGAGCAAGAGGAACTTATTGTTAGTTGCTAATAAACTGGGATCCCAAACAGGATATGCCCCAATAAGACATATAGAAAAAGTCAAAATAATAATAAAAATAAATAATAATAATAAACGAAATAAAACCAAATATAATAATAATAGTCAAAAATATAAACAGTAAAAAATAAAACAAACATAAATCATAATAATATAAAACATAAACTAAATATTAAAACCAAATAAAAACAAATATAACAATAGTAATAATAATACAAATAATAATAATAATAATAATAATAATAATAATATAAAACTAAATAAAAACAAATATAATAATAGTAAAAAATATAAACAGTAAAAAAAATTAACAAAAATAAAAAAACATAAATCATAGTAATATAAAGCTTAAAGAATATATATAAAATGAATGCAATAAAAACTAAATTATTAATAATAATAATAATCTAAACGTAAAACAATTATAAAAAAATAACTCACAAAACAAATAAGACACAGGATGCTGCCTACGCTTTCCATGATATTACATTCGGATTCAAATGTCTGCATTCATAGTTCTGGGCTTTTTGCTCACATTTTAATTACAAGCTGTTATTACAATATGCCAAAGTATCAAACACAATTAAAACTTAACAGCGAGAACCAGTCTACACTCAACAAGGTTAATAGCATTGAGGGAATGGTTAGATACAATATGTCAGCCATGACCAATCAGAAAATACTTTCTACCTAAATGCAATTACCCCCCGAATGTCCTAGAATTTGAATCCCTTCCCAGTTGAACATGATATATTATGTGGTCTGGTATATAGTCGGGTTGTTACGGAAAACAACATAATATGTGAACATAAAAATTGCTACTCAAGCTGTCGCACAAGGTCTATGTGTAGCTTCAGGCATAGCTGTAGCTTTGGAAAGCTAGAGGGGTGGGAAGGTGGGGGGTATGTGGATACTAGGGATGGGGGGGGGGGGGGGCGCTAACAAGCCAAGCTGCCTTCAGACTTAATAACAGCTGTATAGGTTGTCACTGAACTTGGATGTACAATTAAGAAATGGCTACAATTTAAAGAGGTATTCCAACAATAGACATTTAATGTAAATACACAGGCAATGCCATGCCATACATATCAAAGTATATTTCCCTTCTCTGGGAACTCCACCTATATGGAGATTGTAGATAGTTGTAGGAGAAGATGAGGAGTATGGCATTGAATATTGTTTTGTAACTCCCATAGCCTATAGGCATGTATGGACAACTAGATGGCCTCTTCTCCTCTTTAGGAGGCTCTGGTGTCTATGGTCAAACAGGGGGCAACAAATTCCATTCTTTCTACAGGGTCACCTACAGTACATATAGATTTATGGCATTTCCTATGGCCATTGAGATTTCTCTTCAAATATGCCATTAGTAGAAAAGTGCAGTTAGTCATCATCTATTTGCTTCATCCCATAATGAAATAGAAGAAACGTAAGGACTTACAATTCTGGCAATTGTCTTTAACGTAAAGGGGGAATAGCTCTATATGGCATCTGAATAGGTTATATGTTGATCAACTAATGAGACCCTAGTGACACATGACAGGTTCCAAAAATAAATCGTTCAAAAATTTGATTTGGGTTCAGTTTGGCTTATTTCGAGCCTGAATTGATTCTAACTGAATAGAAAATGCTCTAACTGGTCTGGAAGTTTGTATATGACACTCAGAGGATTCATAGGATATTTTTTCTCTCTCATCTCTCACTTATCATTTATTTTCCCCCTCGAATCGTCAAAAATTTGTTCAAAATTTGGGTCAAATTTTATTTGTTTAGAATCGATTCACTAATCTCTACCCAGGACCTTTGGAGGCCATTATAGTATCAGAGCCTGAGCCCACTGGAGGGTACTCTGTTGGTCCTATGGTATGGAATTAGTTAACTGACTTAGGCTCTTAAAAACATAGCAACTGGCTTTAGAGGAGTTGTCTCATCCCAGACAATGTGCCCCCATTGTCTTGTAGGTGCGGGACCAGCACCTATATTGAGAACAGAGCCCCGAAAGTGTTGGAGGGCGCACTGCGCATGAGCAGCTTCCCTCCATTCATATTCTATGGGGCTGCCGCAAAAAGCCGAGCACTGGCTCGACTATTTCCGTTGGGCCCATAAAAGTGGGAAAAGCTTCTATGGGAAAAGCGCTCGGTGGTGGCCAGACTGGAGTCGTCCAGCCACCACTTTGCGGGGCTCCGTTCCGGATATAAGTGCAAGTCCCAGCGGTGGTACCTGCACCTATAAGACAATGGGGCATATCCTAGCGATATGCCCCCATTGTCTGAGATGAGACAACCCCTTTAAGCACCCATTAAAATCATCATACTTTGCAGACACCTATTAAGGGATCAGCTCTCTTGAAATGCACATTAAATTTATCATATTAAGCAAAGTCACAGAAGGGAACAGCACCCTCTAAAAGCACATAAAATCACCATATTTAGCAAAGATGCCTTTGAAATAGCAGCCTATTGAAGCGGTGGTGGCATGCATCCACCATTAACAATGCTCATTTAATTGCCTATGTGTCAGTAACACTTGTTTAAACCTTTCATTAAATTTTCGGATTAAATCTAACAAAACAGGGAAAATGTTTCCTATAAATCTAATAGAGAAGCATGCAATCATGAAAAGGCATTTTTTTTTTTCAAATATTTCTCGGCTTTGGAATTAATTATTCTACAGGAGAACATTTCTCATGGTGAAAATGTACAGTAAATGAGCAGTTACCTGGAAACCTCCAATCAGAGGCTCGCTTTTAACATGGCGGAGAGAGAAGAAAACTAATTGCTAATAGGTAGTTATGAGTTCCCCAACATTTGCACTCTGGCGGTGAATATCTCCCACACTGTCAGGAGAGGAATAACATTAACGCAGCACTTTAACTAATAGGAACCTTTTTTCACAGTTGACACTTTACGGAGATGATTATTTCAATGTCTCTTCAGGAAAGTGAGACCATGAGTGGCACTTGGTCTGACTAGAAAACATTTTTGAAGCTCTGCCACCTGAAAAGTAAAAAAGCAAATCCCTTTTAAATACTAAATCTTCTAGTTTCTAGGAAAACTGAGTAGCAGCAAATATGGCAACCATTTACAGCTCCTCAGGGGCGGGCCACTTTAACTTTCCAGACTGTTGAATGGCACATTGGCTTGCTATGCAAAGACAATTTGTTTGCTTTCATATATCTTCCGTATTTGTTATTCAATAATTAAAGGGGCATTCCCATCACAGAGAATTGGGGCGTATCGCTAGGATTTGCCCTCATTGTTTGATAGGTGTGGGTCAAGAACAGAGCGGGAAAGTTGACGGAGGGCGCTCTCCCCATACAAGTGGATAGGAGCGCACCACGCTTGCACAGCTGCCCTTGATTTATTTCTATGGGGCCGCTGAGCTGGCCCGGCTATTTATGTCGGCCCCATAAAATTGAATGGGAGCAGTGGCCATGCAAGCGCGGTGCGCTCCAACTCACTTGTATGGGGATAGTTCTTGGAGGTGGCTGGACTCTGGGAAACCCGGGGTCCTCCAGCCACCACTCTACCTTCTCTGTTCTCGATGTAGGTGCGGGTTCCAAAGGTGGGACCCGCACCTATCAGACAATAAAGGCATATCCTAGCAATATGCCTTCATTGTCTGTGGTGGGAATAGCCCTTTAAAGAGCTTATCTAGGATTTTTACAATTGATGATCTGGTGGGGATTTGACACCTCGCACCTCCACATATAAGATCTTCTGCACTACCATCATCGCTGAAACTATACAGCTCTGTCCACTGTATAGTAGATGTAGGTGGCTACCCCAGAGCTTCTCCCATTTACTTCAATTGGACCTACCGTGAAGTTACTAGCCCTGTCCAATACACAATGGACAGACCTTTGTAGTTCTGGCACTGAACTCCTAATCGGCGGGGTGCAGGGTGTTGGACCTTGACTATGCTGAGGTTAGGCCACCACTTGTAAAATCCTGGACAACCCCTTTAAGAAATAACTCCAGCAGAGGAGAAAATGGATGGGCTGGATTGGTGTGTGTACTGGGTGTCGGAGGATAGAACGCCACTCTATCTTGTCCAAAAAAATGTAGATACAGAACTACTGCAGAAAATGAAACTTTATCTAAGGTTTCGGCAGACCTAGTGAAGTACCTCCATCGCAGATTTAAATAGTTGCCAAGATTTGATTCACCAAAATTGGGAATGACTTGAAAAAAAAAAACAAATGCCCACCTTTGGACAACTTTTGCATAGAACCTGACCCTAAGGCTACATGCACATGACCGTTGTGTGTTTTGGGGTCTGCAAATCGTGGATCCGCAAAACACGGATGGCGTCCGTTTGCTTTCCGCAATTTGCAGAATGGCACAGACAGCCTTTAATATAACGTCCTATTTATGTCCGCAAAGAGCGGACAAGAATAAGACAGTTTTGTTTTTTTTGCGGACCACGGAACGGAGCAACAGATGCAGACAGCACACGGAGTGCTGTCCGCATCTTTTGAGGCCCCAATGAACAACGGCCGCGTGCATGAGGCCTTACATGGTAGGTTTTGCTGGACTGTCTCTTCCAAAATAAGGACTGTGGGCAAGAATGGATATATTGTTATCACCAGGATAGATGATTCACCGTAGGCCTGTGCCTATAGCCAGCCCTGGGAGAGGAGCATCTGCCTAAGAGGACATATGAATACACAACAGTATACATTTACATCTAAATTATTTGCAATCAGCTCTTACTTAGGCCTCATGCACACGCCCATTGTGCGGCCGTTCCGTGTATTGGGGACCGCGATTTAAGGTCCCCAATGCACGGGCAACGTCCGTGCAGCGGCCGGGACGGATCGAGACCCATTCACCTTGAATGGGTCTGTGATTCGTCTGCACCGCAAAAAAATAGAACATGTTCTATTTTTTTTCGGTGCGGAGGAACAGACGGATACACCACAGAAGCACTCCCTAGTCCCAGCTCCAGAAGTGAATGGGTCCGCATCCGTGATACGGGGAGCACACCGCCAGTGCCCGCATATTTTGTTCCCGCTGTTTGCGGGCCACAATATGGCCACGGCTGGGCAACGGCCGTGTGCATAAGGCCTTAATGTGCAGGTAAGATGTTAGCTGTTGTGTGATACAGGTTTTAAAATGAACAGAATTAACGTATGCAATATAAAAGTATAATATATTATTTTATGTATAAATACAAGATAAATTAATTAAACAAATGTATACATTTTAAATCAAAATGATAAATAAATTAATATAGATATATTATGCAGGTGAAACTCCAAAAATTTGAATATCGTGCGAAAGTTAATTTATTTCAGTAATGCAAGTTAAAATTAAAATATTGTGAAAAGGTTCAATATTCTAGGCTGAAAGTGCCACACTCTAGTCAGCTAATTAATCCATACCCCCTGAGCAAAGGGGACCTGAGATTGAGACTTTGGGGTTTCATAAGCTGTAAGCCATAATCATCCAAATTATAATAAAGGCTTGAAATATCTCGCTTTGCATGTAATGAGTCTCATACATTAGTTTCACCTTTTAAGTTGCATTACTCAAATAACTTTGCACGATATTCAAATTTTTCGAGTTTCACCTGTAAAATATATTAGAACAAAATATTTGAAAAAATTTGAATTCATAATGGCTATAAAAATTTATTAAAAATAACATGTGAAAACTAAAATGAATTCCGAGCGCTATAGTAGATCATTTACAGATTAAAGCCTGGTCCCGCTAATGAACCTCGCTATATATAACCCATGTGTGTGCCCCAGAATGCATTGAATTCTGGGAACAGGTTGCGGTGGGCTGATAGCCTGTCAATCATGCATTTTGCAATCGCTTTGCACACACATAATAAAAGGCGTCTAAAATCCATAACAATGACCCCAAAACATCTTTAGAGTAGAGCAATTCGTTTTCCGGAGGAGCATCCTGGCACCTCTCCAGAAGATGGATGTCAGAATATATTGTGATGCAGGGAGTGATTGAAATTGCGGAAGATTTTTCATTTGCTATTTTCAGTATTGGCTTTTCGAGATATTTGACTCGGGGGATTTGCATAAAAGCGCACCTGCGTTCAGTATTCCTTTACACAGATCAATGCTCTCCAGCTCATCTTAATTCCAGTGCTCTCCCCATAGTGCACTAACAGGCAAAGGTTATCATCTTTTTTCAACTGCAGTATTGCCAGTAAGATAAATGCAAGTCAAGGAGGATATTAACATTCCCACTGCCTCCTGCTTCAGAGGTTCTTCTAAATCGGAATAGTAATTAATGATGAATAATCCAAATTAAAGAGTGTGCCCTCCAAAAAGTTCAACAGTAAAGCTTAAAAGGTTTGGCCCATCTTGGACATAGGATAGGTGCAGGTCCTGGTCCTATCTCCAGAAAGGGGCCCTCGAAATGAAGGGAGCAGCCGCGCATGGGCACTTCACGGCAATGGGAGTCCCAAAAAATAGCAGTTACATGGCGAGGAATGACTGTGCTTGTGCAATGCGCTTTCCATTCACAGCTTTGGTTCTTCAGAAAAAGCCGAGCACGCTTGCTTGGCTATGTTCCATAGCTTATGAATAACTGCAAGCAGGGGCAGATTGGCCATAGACGTTACAGGAAAATTTCTTGGTAGGCCAATGCCAGGGAGCCGACCAAGCCCTCTTCTCTGCCTCTGGCTGTGTATATAATAAGCTAACAGTGGTAATTAAGAAGCAGGTACTCATGTACCTGGCCAGTGACATGCTCTCCTGAATTCAACTATGTCCTCCATCTCCCCTCGTAAGTGCCCTGCTCTATATCTTAATCGGAGACAACTGGAAGAAGAGGAGAAAGAAAAATGGCCTCTATTGATGACCAACTCAAAGGGACAACTTTTGGGACAATATATTGTGTGGGACTGTGGTATTATGCTCTATGGTATTGCTGACCCCCTCTTCGCTACTTTTGTTGCCTCTTCTTCTGTCAATTTAGACCCACCTACAATATGGGGCCACTCTTAGGTATTTTTTTCCTGGGGCTACTTTAGGTTCCCAATCCGCCTTCTCAAACAGCTGATCAATGTCGGTCCTGGGCGTCGGACCCCCACCGATCAGATACTGAAGACCTATCCAGAGGATAGGTCATCCGTAGTAACTTCTCAGAAAACCCTTTTAACCTCTAAAACTAGGCAGCTCAGTTCTTGGGACCTTCAAAGTAATTCCTGAAAACATTGACCATGAGGTTTTAACTGTGTAAATGGACCACCTATACTAGTGATTGCTAACCTCCGGCACTCCAGATGTGGTGAGACTCCCAGCATGCCCCATTTATTTCTATGGAGTTCTTAGAACAGTCAAGCAAGTGGGGATTCTTGGGAGTCATAGTTTTACCACAGCTGGAATGCTGGAGGTTAGCTATCACAGACCTATACTATGAAGTTCATGCTAGCGTAAGGATGTAGTCATCATCTGTGTTGAAAGCCTTTTTTTTTTTAAAAACCTTTGATGATAAACTTTTCCAAAATGAAACCTTGTACCTGTATTAAGAAGACATTGCTGAGTTCAATATTAACATGCAAGTGTACATCAAGGTGTCTCTACACTTCTTATCTTCCCCAACAAAAAGGTGAAAACAGAGAAATCTCATTAGAAATGTGTTGCTCTTCAATCCTTACAGGGTTTCTCATGAGCTCTTAGTTTAAATTTAGAAATGATAAAATGAATTTATGGAGTTTATGGAAAAAAGTGATATCTTCAGAAATGACACTTCCAAGCCTGATTTTAAGACAGAAAAATAAAAAATTCTGCATAAAATTAAACATATCATAGTTATCACCAGAAGGTGACATGAAATGTCTGAAGGATGTACCCACACCTTGTATAGCATGAGTAGAAGAGACTTGGAAAACAAGTGACAACGCTGCCCCTACATTGCTGCTTCTTAACCCTAAAAGGCCTTGTGTTTTAGAGGTAGGATTACAACAACCTGATATTTCAGTTTTATTGACTTCACCTTTAAGTAAGCAGCTTCAACCGTGAATATTATCACTCACACAGAAGAATAAGGAACCCCAAAGATATACGATGAAATAGCTCTCATGCTAGCTCATACCACAAAGAAGAAGATAATGTTGGGTTTTGAATACCTTGTCCTTCCCATCCCTTTTGCCAAGAAGGATGGACTTAACCTTGGGTTGTCATTTACTAATGCTCCAGCCCGTGCAAATAGAGGGACCCTCATAGCAGCCATAATAACTTTATCTATCTTGATTAGGGTTGGACAGGTCCAGGGTATCCTCAGTAATGAATCTGAAATGTTCATCAAAAGGCAATTCATGTTGGAGCTGACTTTAGAGCCATGTTGGTGCTTACCACTAGGGTATATTTTTTATGGGTTGATTCAGAAATAACTCATATGACCTTGGTCAATTAAAGGTGGACGTGTGCTTGGTCAGTAGGTTCTATCTTAGGTCATTGCTGCCAAAGGACTGTCCAGATAATAAGCCACAAACAGTGTGACCACTGACATCTCCTAAGAGGATCATTATCATAACCTGGTATCCACTCTGAGATGACTCCAGCACACAGAAAGCTGCTTCAAAGCTGGACTTTTCCCCATGAAAGAAAAACATCACCAATAAGCTTCTCTAAAGGGGTTCTACACCATTTTTTTTTTTAACTGATGATCTATCCTTTAGATAGGACATCAGCATCTGATCGACAGGGTTCTGACACCTGGGACCCCCACCAATCAGCTGTTTAAGAAGGCAGCGGCACTGCACTGCAATGCTTCCTGCAGGTCAGTGACATCAAACTATCTCAAGTGGACTAGGCGCAGCTCTACCCCCACATTTTAAATACTGTACGGGTAGGTCGTTAATTTTTAAATCGGTGAACTAGGGATGTGCTAGAGACAAAAATGTGAATGAACGGCTGTGAACGTGTGACCTTTCATTCAGCAATTATCTGTCCGCGTGAAGGTTCATAAAGTTGGACCTTGACTCTGACCAGTTAGAAGGATACAAGATGTAAACTGCAGTGAAAGTAATGTTCTTCCAGCAACTGTAGTTGTGAGTTATACCCTCCCTTCTGGTCCTCAGCTGGGTCATGTGACTAACACTCTGCCTCTCCTACTGACACAGGACAGGAAGTCAGCTGCTTCTCTATTCTTTCCTTTGAGACTGACATTGAGGCTCCCATAGGAAATCATAGAGAAGCTGGCTTCCTATCCACACGCAAGATGCTGTGTTATTTGGAGAGTCAGTGTGTCAGTCACATGACACAGCTGAGGATCAGAGGGGAGGTTATAACTCATAAATACAATCACTGGTAAGGCTTCGTTCACATCACCGTTCAGCCTTTACATTCTCCTGCTCCGTTTAGGAGCAGGAGAACGGAAAGGATGGAGAAGGCAAATAACTGAGCTAAACAGAGCCCTTAGGACCCCATAGACTATAATGATGTCCATTATGTTTCCGCTCAGAAGATGATTTTGAAGTGAAAACAAAAGTCCTGCATGCAAAACTTTTGTTTACGCTCCAAAATTATCTTCTGAGCGGAAACATAACGAACCCCATTATAGTCGAGGGGTCCTTAGGCTCCGTTCGGCTCAGTTATATGCCTTCTCCTTCCTTTCCATTCTCCTGCTCCTAAACGGAGCAGGAGAACGGAAAGGCTGAATGGTGATGTGAACGAAGCCTAAGAAAATTGCCTTCACTACAGTTACATCATGTACCTTTCTAACAGGTCAGAGAATAAAGATTTTTTGTGGGAGTGCTTCTTTACAAGCCGATCAACCTACTAGAGTACATCAGAGATTGTCTCTAAAACCTTAAACACAGAGTTCCCTTCTACATTATATTGTCTTTATTGAAGATAAAGGTTCTACAATTACAGTTGACCACTAGCCTGCTTGAAAAGTTTTTTTGTTTCAATTTTTTATTTTGTTTTTTTTCCCTATATAGTTAGTTTGTTCTACCTGTAACCGCTCCGTTCTTGCTGTGGTCTGTTCTTTATGTTCCCCGTACGCTCTTTTTGTCCAGATAAAAGCATCACTTTTTTAGTAAAGCCGTCCTACTGGAATGTATCTACACAGCAGTGACGAGGGGGCAGGTTACCTCCGACTCCTGAAAAGCTCCAGTCCTCGGTAAGTAAGCCATATCTTCACAGCGGCCTAATCTCAAGTGACACCCTTGGCATTTTTTTCGGTGTTGCTCGCTAAGTACATGGTAATGGTGGGTATTATTTCGGAATAAGTAATGTTCAATGCACAGTCTTATGCGCCAAACAGCAGCTGAATCCTGCATTGTATTTGCACGATAAAAAGATTACTGGGGCTGAAAAGCAGAGGACCGAAAATCTCACAGCTTCTCAGACTTGCCACTGAAAGACTCATTGTAACGTGACCACAGATCCGGCGCTCCCCACACACTTGACAACTAGAGCGGCGGACAATAGAATTTCTGTGTCAAACAAAACTGCCCTTGTCCGTCAAAGAGCTTATCTGCTTCATTTACAAATATCCCTCATTGTCCCCATATAAATCCCAAATAAAAAGCCGGACTCCATAAATATCTGCCGTTACTTGATCTATGGAAGGAATGGATAAGTCAGGTTCACATATGCTTGACCTCTGTACGGGATCTTCTGTAGACTCCTGCCCGTATCCCCTTCCATCGTAAGAGCTTTTATTAAAACATCTCTATATCTAATCCTCAGGCGCATGTAACAACACGATCCAGGAAAATCCACGCGTCTCGTAATAAGCACCAAACATTGCTCTGATACATAGCGGACCTGATATACTTCACTAGTCCTTTCTCTCTCTTTCATTTTTTTTCTGATTATTCATCATCCAGTATCTATCTATCTATCTGCAGTATCTATCCATCTATCTATCTATCTATTATCTATCTCTTTATCTATCTACAGTATCTATCTATCCATCTATCTATCTATTATCTATCTACAGTATCTATCTATCTATCTATCTATCTAATATCTATCTCTTTATCTATCTATCTACAGTATCTATCTGTCTATCTATCTTTCTATCTATCAATCTATCTATCTATCTATCTATCTATCTATCTATCTATCTATCTATCTATCTATCTATCTACAGTATCTATCTGTCTGTCTATCTATCTATCTATCTACAGTATCTATCTATCTTTCTATCTACAGTATCTATCTACAGTATATATATATATATATATATATATATATATATATATATATATATATATTATCTATCTATCTATCTACAGTATCTATCTATCTATTATCTATCTATCTATCTATCTATCTACAGAATCTATCTATCTATCTATCGATCTATCTATTTACAGAATCGGTCTATCTATCTATCTATCTATCTATCTACAGTACCTGTGATTTTCTTTCTCTTTCTTTCTCTCTTTCCCTATACCGTGCACCATGGATTGCTGCCACTCTCTCAGAGATATTGAGTAATGGATGGCCCCCTATGTGCACAGTTGGTGCAGTCAATATGGAAAACATCATTAGGCAGCTCTTGTTCTGACGCTGCCTCCTCAGCCGACTCTCCTGTAGTGTTGATCGCGAATATTCTAATCGTGAATTTTTATCGCGAACATTGGCACTTCGAGAATTAGTAAAGATGTAGAATATAGTGCTGTATCTTCCTAATCGCGAATATTCTAGATTTTCTTTCATCAGCGCCCATGATCCCTCACTGCTTCTTGCTTGTGGGCCAAAGAGAAGGCGGCAATACCTTTGGCTTTAGTAGTAGTATTGATCGCAAATTTTCCTATTGCCGATTTTCGAAATCAAGAAAATAATGACTGGCGATCACGAATTCTCGAATTCGCGAATATATGACGAATATTCACGCAAATATTCGCGAAATATCGTGAATTTGAATATTGCCCCTGCCGCTCATCACTGCTCTCCTGTAGGGGCTTGTTCACATCACGGTTATGCACCGTTAGGCTTTCCCATAGGCTTCTATTATGACAGATCAAATCGGAATGCCTCTTAAAAGCTTACATTTTGATTTCCGTCTTATGGATTCCGTTATTTTCCTTTATAACCATGTTATAACGGAAAGCCATGACAGAACGCATAACTTTGATGTGAACACCAGTAACATTCTGAGACCTTAAATATTCATCCCATTTTACCCACAAGAGGACATATAATTTTTTTTCCGGCTGAAATACTTTGTGCTGCTTTCAATATTCCGTTTTTTTTCCACCTCTGCCTCAGCCTTAGGCTACATGCACACAACCGTTGTGTGTTTTGCGGTCCACAAATTGCGGATCCGCAAAACACGGATGGCGTTCGTGTGCGTTCTGCAATTTCCGGAACGGCGCGGACAGCCATTTATATAACTGCCTCTTCTTGTACGCAAAACGGACAAGAATAGGACAGGTTATATATTTTTTTGGGCGTTGCCACGTAACGGAGCAACGGATGCGGACAGCACACAAAGTGAATGGGTCCGTATCCGAGCCTCAAAAACTGCGGCTCAGATACGGACCAAAACAACGGTTGTGTGCATGAGGCCTTATCTGGGGAAGAACACAACATACAAATGCCTCAGCAATTTCATCCTATTCCGGAAGACACATACAAATCTGCAGGCAGGTTCTGATAAAAAGTGATACATTATCGTGTGGAGGAGATCTTCCTCCTGTAATCTTCAGCGCGAACAACCAGACCTGAATCTGTCACGAATCTCCAAATGTGAAGAGTCTGCTGTAAAGTAGTTATCTCAATGACTCCATTACAGGAGCTAAAGATTCATTACCTGTCATTTACTAAATGATCATCCGGCAAGACAAATGTCTGCCTTACAGTAACAACAATAATAATCTGTATCGGGCGCTGTTCTCTGCATCTCACCGGCTGCCAACATGTAATTTCTGCAAATATAATCCTCGCTTTATGAATACCAGGCACCAGACGTGTCACTAGTGACTATTAACGCCTGGGAAATCTATGAATGCCAGCCCTGCACCTGCAAATATCACCTTCGAGGAATTGTTTACTAGGAGGCCATTATGCTTAAAGGGAACCTGTCATCAACGTTATGGTGACCTCACTGTGGGTGACAGAAATGCTGATGTAATTTATGAGCTAAAAGTAAGTGGTTGCCGGGAACCAGCATCATAATCATTGCAGCCCAGGCCTTGAAAAGAGTCAGATCTACCTGAGAAGAGTCCTGGTTATTCCTAATCTCCTGCTCTCTCACCCATCTGCTGATGATTGGCAGTTCTCTCCTAGAGAGAAAGGGAGAAAACTAGGGAGAAGACTGTCAGTCATCAGCAGGGAGAGCAGGACTTCATGAATAACCAGGACTCTTCTCAGGTGGCCGTGACTCTTTTCCAGGCCCAGTCTGCAATGATTGTGTTGTTGGTTCTCGGCAACCACTTACTTTTAACTTATAAATGACAGTCCGCTGAAATCAACTCACCTGTCTCTACATTATTCTGCCGTTAGTATGGGTAACATAAAGTTGCTGACAGGTTCCCTTTAAGGATACCTTGTGGCAGCGGATGTCCTTGCTCATTAGCAGGAAATGAAAGCGAATCTATATCATCACATATGGAGGTGGCGGGGGGAGGGGGTTGTGTGCGGAAAATTTTAGCGGTGCACATACAGAGGCGTAACTTGTAGCTTCTGGGCTCCAGTGCCAAATCGGTTACAGAGCCCCCTATCTAAAATTTGGCATTTAGGATTTTGGTGTCTTCTTATGTGTCACAGGGTCTTGTTAACCCTGCGCCCATGTGGCGGCACATAAGGCTACGTTCATATCTCCATTCGGTAATCTGGCAGAAGAGCACAGAAGTTACCATATCCCCATTCACTATCATGGAATCCGGCAACAAAAAGGGTAGGTTTCCGTCATAAATGCCGGATGCCATTATAGTGATTGGGGATCTGATACTGTCCGGCTATGCCGGATATTGTAATTCCAGCAGTCTGCTCCTCTGCCGCAACAGTATACCGGATTTACCGAACAGAGGCGTGATCCTAGCCCAGGGATCAGCAACCTCTGGCACTCTAGCTGAGCTCATTGCAGTAATCTGGTACTGAGCTGTCTGCTTCTAACTCTGTACACTGTGTCAGTTCTGGAGGTTAATGGGAGCTGATCAGTGGGGACAGCCTATGTAACTGCTTTGGAGCCCCAGGGAGAGTGTGTGTGTGGGGGGGCGATGCTTAACTGTCTCTCTTATTCTCAACATAAAACACTGCATTTTCCCATCAGTCACCCCTAGAGGGAGCTCAAAGCAAAGAGATTATATACAGCTTCTTAATGCATGATAACTATATACATTTCTATGCACTGAGCTCCCCCTAGTGGTGGCTAAAGGCAGACAGCTTTATAATATACTGTGTAAAGGGAAGCACAAAATTTATCAGTGAATTTTCCTATGCACTGAGCTCCCCCTAGTGGTGGCTGTAGGCAATTTTATAATATACCATGTGAAGGCAAGCAGATTTATCAATGCATTTTCCTATGCACTGAGCTCCCCCTAGTGGTGTCTGTAGGCAATTTTATAATATACCATGTGAAGTGAAGCAGATTTATCAATGCATTTTCCTATGCACTGAACTCCCCCTAGTGGTGGCTGTAGGCAATTTTATAATATACCATGTGAAGGGAAGCAGATTTATCAATGCATTTTTCTATGCACTGACTTCCCCCTAGTGGCAGCTGCAGGCAGACAGCTATATAATATAACATGTGAAGGGAAGCAGATTTATTAGTGCATTTTCCTATGCACTGAGCTCCCCCTAGTGGTGGCTGTAGGCAGATAGTTATATAATATACTGTGTGATGGGAAGCAGGAGATTTAGCAGTGCATTTATGCCACTTATCTGGTGTAAATACATTGAGAAATATGGTGTTCAGAATCAGTGCCATAGTTATGAAATACCTGGGCCACTTTTTGACATAAGGAGACTTTATTATAACTTTTTTTTTAATAAAAAATGTTACCACAATAAAAAAAATTGTGAATTCATCAGAAATCTGGGGGGTCATGTTTTGCTTTTAAATACTAGTATAATATTTGGCGTGCACATACTGGGAAAATTTTGCTATGTTTACCTGTGAGTGCGCCCTGAGTGGCTGTGAAGGATATCGACCCAAACCGATCTGAAATTGATGATGTATACTATGGATAGGGAAATCCATTTAAAGGCAATTTTTTTTTCTTATTAATGCATTGTACTCATTTTGAGCTAAAAATCTTTTTCTCGGTTGCTCTTTATTAACATTTTTGAACCCTTGTCTTTGTGCAGCCATGAGTTTCTCTAGTAGCAGGCTCTGAATTTTCACTCTGTTCTGTCAGGCAGCTCAGCTGACGGCTCCTTATCTCTGCTCTCTGACATTATAAATACTCATTATAGTTCAATTCTTATCTTACTAATGACCTCTCAGTAGTTTAGAGATAAGGGTTATTAGATAACCGGGACAAAGTGAAAGTAGCATTCACACAGCTAGAAACACAGTTATACCTTTGTGACAGAACAGCTCAATATTTTTTGATAAAGACCAATTGAGTAAATGTGTTTAGCCAAAAATGAGTAAAATGCAATCATAAAAAAAAATTGCCCCCAAAGGTGTACATAGCCTTCAAACTATCCAGGTGGAACAACTTTCTCACTACATTGTATCAAAATGTATTTAAAAAAATTATATCCAGAACACCCAATGCAATCCATCGAGTCCCATTTACAACTTATTCATGGAAATTTACTGGATACAATGATGTAGTATTCTGAATTTTGTCATCTGCAGTTTCACGTTTAGTGCAGTTCAACCAACAACATAATCTTAACTATCCCAATGCAAGAGTTAAAAGGCATGATCAACTCTGCTACATCCAGTACATATGCCATCTGTACGTTTCGCAAGGGTCGAGGTTGAGAGATGAGCATTACGCGGGGCATGTCCATCTGCTTTTTCTATGATAAATGCCCTTTTTGTCCTTCTGCCTATCTCTCCTCAGTGATCAGCAGCATTTCTCTGTTCAGTGCGCCGCGGGTGGAGGGAAGGTCAGCCCTCCACAGGAACGGCCATCCTAATCCCTGTGTGAATAGCGCTTAACATTTCATTCACGGGCCGAGGTCAGCGGCTGCGAATGGAGAAGTTAAAATTCCAGGTGTCCATGAAGCCAACCCTGCACCTGCGCCGAAAGCCGCGCTTCGTACACGGGATGATGAGCTCTAGTTAGCGGTCATTAAAGGATGCGGGGATGGCGGAGAAGATTGCAGCTAATGACGCCTTACTGAAGTAAAGCTCCATTTGCGTTAAATTGAAATATCCACAGCCTTGAGGGTCTTAAGTGGGGATGGGAAATCTGAAGGAACTGCGCCAAGGGTTGCTGAAGAGAAACACAGCGGCAGGAACGGACAGAATTTATCTTTCATCGCATTTAGTCAATGGATTTGCAAAAGAATCCGAAACAGGAACTTCTGCTGCAGATTTGCAGTTTGATACGTTGCGGATTGCCTCCGTTCAGTGGGGCTAGTGCATGTGAAACCTGCCGCAGCTAAAAATACAAGAAAAAGAACTGGATCGCACCTCCTCGATACTATGCTTTTATCTAACTGCTTCTCAGCATAATTAACATCGCAGCTTCTGTGCAGAATCCGCTTCAATAAGTTAAAGAAAACCTGCCCCCTCTCATGACTAGTGTTGAGCGTGAATATTCGAATAGCGAATTTAAATTGCGAATATCGCCACTTCGAGAGTTTGCGAATATTTAGCATATAGTGCTATATATTAATATTCATGAAATTTATTGCGAATATCGGCACTTCCCTAGCAACCAATAGGAAAGTTGCCTATAGGAGTAGTGTTGATCGTGAATTTTTGTATCGCAAATTTTATCGCAAATTTTCCGATTGCCGATTTTCACAATCAAGAAAATAATGACTGGAGATCACGAATGCTTGAATTCGCAAATATATGACGAATCTTCGTCCAAATATTCGCGAAATATTGCAAATTCGAATATTGCCCCTGCCGCTCATCACTGCTCATGACATGTCTGTTTTAGTAACTACTTGCATCCCTCATCTGATAACCGTTCTGGAGCATCTATTCTTATGACTCTGTCATGGGCCATTCCTTTATTATTCCTGCTAGAAGTAATGAATGAATTGCTGACAGTCATAACGTTTGCTTTCCGTCCTAATAGAAGTCTATGGTAATCAAAACGGATCTGTCTGGGTCCTGTCGACAGGACTTTGTTTTCCGTCTTGCATAACGGGACCCAGACGGATCCGTTATTCTTTCCCATAGACTTCTATAAGGTCGGAAAGCAAAGAGAATGCCTTTTAAAGGCTTCCGTTTTGCATTCCGTTATAATAAAAGTCTATGGGCAGATGAACGGAGCCGTCCTTCCGTCTTATGGATTCCGTTATTTTCCGTTATAACCATGTTATAATGGAAAGCTATAACGGAATCCCTAGCGCTAATGTGAACCCACCCTAATATGGGTGTAGAGACGCAAGGATTTTGCAATTAGGCTGCATTCACATCACGTTTTTCCCATCCTTTTAACGTATACAAAAAAAATATCCGTTAAACAGATGCCTCCGTTAAACATGTTCACTATAGAGTTCCATTGTAAAAAAAATAAAAAAAAGTATACTTTTTTTTACCGGACTGTGCAGGATTCAAGAATGTGGTGTGCTGCGTTTTTGTCAAACGAAGGCATAAAACGTGATGTGAACCCACCCTTACCGTGAGCGGGGGAGGGGAGCGTTGCGCATACTGCAACAACGCTACAATTAACACAAGCTATTTTTGTGCATTCCCGGATATGTCTTGGGATACGTCTTGGCCGCGTTGCACCGCTCTTCCCGTAATAGACCATATCTTGTTATCGTATAGGATATGTAATAATTCTATTAACCCCCGAGGGGAGGGGGGCACCTTAATACACACAGTATCCGAAGAGATAGGAGGCAAATTGCGTGCAAATTAAACTAAATCCTACAGACGAGATTATTCTCTTTAGAGGATAGGATCGCCGCGGCCTCGTAAAGACCTTAATACAACTCCCGATGTGCAGCTTCCCGGTGGAAAATAGATACAAAGAGATGATACCTATCTATCCATCATGAGGGAGAGGAAGAGGACATTTACTGTAAAGGACCACTTATGCCCATATTAATACCAATTCAGGCAGCAAACTTCCAGTAAACTTCTATTAAATTATGCACCTAGGGCCGAAATCAATGAAATGGATTTCTCCTCCTGGTTGCGCTATTTGATTACATAAAGCACCTACGAAAAACTTTGCTTCCGTCAATCACTTGTAAATCATTTTCTGCAGAGGAAACTTTTCACAGGAAACCGAAAGCTTGCTTGGATTACGATCGGAGAACAGTGCGATGACTAATGTATTAACCGTCTATGATGTAGAAGCAGAAATACCGAGTGGAAGTCGTAGAGCTGAGTGTGTCATTTAAAGGGGCCGGCTTTAAATGGACATTTTGGATTAGAAGGATGGTGCGATCTATAGGTTGGTATGGGTGACTAGTTGCATTAAGAACCATGGGGTGCAATCAAGGCATTATCTGCATGGAGGGAATAGGTTGTACCAGTCGAAACAAGCCATCTTGCTTGAAGATCTGGAGCGATATTTTGCGCGGCGCGAGATTACGTCACCACTCACAGGTTTTCGGCTGAGATCTTCAATCAAGATGAAGGCTGGTGGCCCGTCGCGAGCAGATGGAGGAGGTAAGTATGATTTTGTTTTTTACACTATTTCAGGTTAAAACGATTCGCTGACACAAAGCACAAGGAAATTCGGCTTCGTGGTGAATCGAATTTATCCTGAAATTCGGATCGAATTCCACTTTGTGGGATTCGATTCGCTCATTTCTTCATATTTGTAAGCGTCGTATATAGTGTTTTTATGGAGATGTGGGTCACAATAGTTTATTTAAGTCTCTTTCTCAAGCGTTGACTATACCCCTATAATGAAAGCAGAAGATGTCCCCATAGACATTGTCAAAGTGCCACCATACACAGTGCCCTATAAACAATGCCATTCACCCGGTGCTATATAGACAGTGCCAGCCATAAACTGACCCATAAACAGTATCAAAGTGCCACCATACACAATACTAGACAGAAGTGCCCCCATAAAGTGTCAGTGTCACCATAAATGGTGCTAACTAGAAAGTGTCCCCATAATCATTGTCAAAAAGTCCTGCCATACACAGTACCAAAGAGAAAGTGTCCCCACATCGATTTCAAATTGCCACCATACAAAGTGCCAGACATAGTGCCACTATACACAGTGCCAGAGTGCCACTATACACAGTGCCAAAGTATCACTATACACAGTGCCAGACTCAAGGGGTGCCTAAAAACATTGTTCCAGTGCCACCATACTATGTGGCCTATAAAAAGTGCGGGTCACACAGTGGCAAATAACCAGTGCCAGCAAGTAATTGCTCCCATAAAATGTCAGTGCACCACCATACACATTACCAGCCAGAACATGCCCCATAAACAGTGTCGAAAAGTGCCACCATGCAAGGTGTCCCCAAAAGCAGTGCTGGTCACACAGTGCTATATAGATGGTGTCAGTCACAGTTCTAAGATACAGCATCAGCCAGAAAAAGTCCCCATATGCAGTGCCACACATAGAGTTCCAGAGTGCCCCATAAGCAATGCCTGAAGCAAAGTGTGCCCTCATAAGTAATGTCCCAGACAGAGAGCACCCCCATAAACAGTGCCAGTAAAAAAAAGTAGACCTGGCTGATCTGCAAGGAATTCCTTCTTTTTTTTTAGGAGACTTTAGAGGTCCCCGTGGCAAATTTGCCCCAAAAACTTAATCATAGTTTATTTGGACATAGGCAATTAGATTGTGAGCCCCATCAATATGAACACGGAACTACTGTGCAATGGTGTGAACAACAACAGCAGCAGATCACATCATCTCATTCATCTCATTTTACACCTGCGCCAAGTGATATAAAAGCCTGAAGGGGTAACGCAGAAACAGTGAAAAACAGGATTTTCTATGACATCACGTTTTAGTTAATATACAGGTCCCCGTGAGTCTTGTTATGGAGACTACTAAACTATGGAAAGAAGGAGACATTTACCCGGTCTGTTCTTTAAGTTTTCAATCTCATAAACCTAACGCCAACAGGAAATAGTAAAATTCTGAAATGCGTAAAAAGAACACAAAAAGAAAAATTAAACATCACATAGAAAGTCCTGTGAAAACCCACACATTTTAGTAACATTCGATTTTTAGTCAAAAAATTTCTGCTTTTCTAGTGATGTAAAAGGTCCAGTTAACTAATTTACAAAACTCTGTTAGGAAGTTATGAATTGATGTAGGGGGAAGGGCAATATTTAAGACCTTCCTCTATTATTCATAGAGTGGAGAATAGCTACAAGAGGGTCTCTCACTGTGGAGAACCTGAATCATCCATGCATTACCTCTGCATCTATTGATTTTAATGAGAACAGGGTTATGCTTCATTTGGCCTGTGGTGGCGCTGCAGGGAAACTGAACACTTATTGTTAGGTCTCACCATAGGCTGAAACTGATCACTGGTGGTTCCAGTAGCAGAATAACCTGTAATAGGTTTATGGTCAGAATTACGAGAGCTCACCCCCCTATATTTTGCATCAATTTTGCCTATATGTAAAAATAACCCTCAGTCCATACAAATAGAAAGAAGATGCTATAGCCGAATATCAAATCGATCATTTCTGGAGCAACGGGAAACCAGGACAAAAGAATTCCTTCAGGACAACCACTTAATATTGTAAAAAGAGGACATGTCCTGGAAAAAAAGAGGACATCGGAGAGCATCATTAATAGAAGGTAAGATACAAACATCTCCTGCTTCACATTTAATAGACCCAGTCAGCAGACGAGAGTTCTGTCCTTTATAAATTCACACTGTCGGGAGAACATTCAATTATTTATGGAGGCCTCTGGGTTACAGTTTACAATAAACAGTACATAACGTGGTCAAACCTTGTATCTTCTGTAATCTGACACCTGAAACTAGATCTTAAAAATTAGAACAATTAGGACATCCAATGTGTCCATGGACAAGGTAAGGTTGCAAAAAAGCCAAGTTCCAGTCCATCAAACTCAACCTAATATCCCACACTACTGGTCTACAACCTGTGCATCTACATCTGTTGTGAAACTACTACTCTTAACATGCCTAGACAGCTATAACATGCCAAGAGTTGCAATTTCATTTCAACTGGAGAACCACGTTCAGCTGTGAATCACACAGAGACTATATGCAGGAGGTAGCAACCTGGTCATTCCCCTGCAGTGAAGTTTTGATCCCTGCGTGGGTTTAAAGGGTGAAAACCAGAGGACTGCCAGTATAACACTCTTAGGAGTAGTCCAAAGGCAAATCTGCTGGTTGACACTGTGTTTCCAGGCCCACTGCCCTAACAGCTATGCAGAGGATTAGCCGTATGGACCACACATCAGTGCCCTTCAACCTCCATATGTATAAGTAGTCAAGTTATCTAGGAAACCTCTAGCAATAGTAAGTCCAGGAGATGTAGCTCTATAAATCAGATTAGCGATTTTCAGAGAAGGGAGAATTAACCTTTAATGTTGTTGAATCAGGAAGAACAGCTTCTCCTTGGAGTATACATTATATTTTAGTATAATGGCATTATACATAAAAAAAAAAAGTTTTATAATCTTATGTCAAGGATGTGACCTTCAATGACCTCTAATTTGACTGTGCCTTAGTTGGGCACGGCTCACCCACAAAACAAAGACTATCAAATTGGCAGTCTTTGGGGAGACATTTGCATGCTAACATGAATCCTCTCCTCGTTTCAGCTGCATTCCCCAATTCTCCCTTCTGATGGGTCTTCGGTACATCTCAAAGCCATTCATCTCCGTGCTGCCAGTCATGTAAGCACGCCACTTTGAAAAGCAAGGTATAAATAGCTGCATAATAATAATACACCCCCAATGGTATAAAATCTGCAGTCAAATAAAAAGAGTTTCCTGTAGTCACTCGGATAAGTTTTATATTCCCTCAGCTAGGCAGGCTGCCTTGTAAATTTCGGAAGTTGCTTAGCAACGCCTCCCGTACTGCAGCTGTGATGTCTTTTAACAGGTGTTATCCCAGGTTCCTCATTTAACCTCTTGTCTGCCAGAGTAATGAAGAAGCTACTGTTTAAATTATGCTGTCCCAACCTCTCGCAGCCTATATTGCAATGGCTATAGAGCATCATTAGTTAGGTATATATATATATATATGATACGTGTTGGTTGTCACAGTCCTGAAAAGTGAGCAGACAAGTTGAGGGATTCAATGAAGATGGTTAGGGAGAATTTTAATAGACTTCTGTTCTGAAGAGCCCAGGAACTTTAATTCAAATGACATTCCTCTGAATCAATGCTTTACCCACTCGGTATTCGAAGCATGACTCAAGCCAGTGTCAAGACTGGTTTCTAACCTAGTCTGTTTATTACGATCAGACTGCACAGGGCAATAGTTTACTTGGCTCATAACCCACTATTTACACAATACAACAGAGGAGAAGCCTTGATGCTGAGCTTCCTTGCAGACTACAATATGTCCCAGACGTTCTCTTTGAAGATCTGTCCTCAGGGATAAAATTTGGTCAGGATGCAAAATAAAAGTACAGTGAAATCTCTCCAAAAGACCACCACTTTGAGAAGATCACCCCTTATCTAGAACAAATCTCCTGTGATTATCGACTCCCCCATATATTAAGCATACTATCCATCTTCTTTGAGATAGTTACCCTAAAAATCTACTTTTTAAAGCAATTCTGGGTATCTCAATAGGATATTACTGTAGTGTGAGGGCTTCATGATCTCTACATCAAATGCCACCTTCAAGTGACTTTTCTATATTTCTATTTCGAAACGATGAGCGGACACAGCCATTTGACAACCACCCATATTGTAGACGAAGCAAAAAATGTCCAAATCATCAGCTGTTTGGGTCATAAACCCGAAAAGAACAAGACAACTGGCCATCGTTACTGTAGTGTATATGGCTTTAAAAAGATTGCCACTTAACTTTATAGGGACATGTAAGAGGTCCTAGACCTGTGACCTACAAAACTTGGTATATTTGGAGATGATGAAAACTCACACAAGCAAGAGGAAACATAGAAACTCTGTGCACATATAGGTATTCTCCTTGGTCAATTTCTAACTCCAGTACTGCAATGGGGGTTGCAACTCTTCAATTGTCCCCACTCATAAGCATTTCTGAAGCCAAATATGTGCACATAGTTGATATCTAACCTTGTCCTATTGATAGGGCAAATGTGTTGTGGATGGTGTGATACTTACTACCATATGACAAAGCTCCTCTTAGGCAAAACAGAATTTGAAATAATCCGAAAGTATGATGGGAAAGGACTGGGACTATTTTCTAAGTGTTCTGCTATCTTCCCCAGACTTGTAGGAAAAAAGCTCAGAAAGATGCAAAAAGGAAATAACTTCAGGACTCTTGATAATTGGATTTCACATCTTATCAACCAAGCACCAACGTGTGATCCCTGGATATATTTTTTAAGTACTTATAAAGGTTCTGTAAATTTTATCAAGTGGAAAAACTGTGATTTCAACCCTTGAATCATGAGAAAAGAAAAAGGAAAACTAAGCATTAATGTGACAGCCAGTTATAGTCCCCGCCAGATGTGCCTTACACAGTGATTTCCAATGGTGGTACAAGAGCCCCTATAATGTTAAGCACAAATCGGGGCTTGACAATGGATAATTGGAGAAACAGAATCCTAAAAGTGCCAATTTGATACATATGCAAATTAACCTGAGATGAGTCAGGGACAGGACTCATCTCAGATTAATTTGCATATGTATCAAATCGTTTTTTTTACACAATAAAAGCACACAGAGCTATGGGGACTGGGTATTGCGGATGTGCTAGCGGCCATCTAGCAACCCATGTCCTCAGCTCTATACACAAAATCCCGGTGACAGGTTCCCTTTAAAGCTGTGTTAACACATTTGTTGCCATCTGCCCCATTGTACGGCCAATGGTAATTTGTTTTACTGTTATAACAATTCAATAGCCTGACCATTATCTTTATGACTAGGCTTTGGCCATTCACACAAAATATCTGTCTGCGGTCTCACTGTATGTCTTTGGCCAGCTTTACTTGTATATCGTAAGTCAATACTTAGCCAACTAATAACTGACGATAATACACAGATAGGCCAATGGTATAGTGTGATACAACAGAAGGACACCAAAAATTGCTATATTCAGTACATTTTAAAGGGTATTCTCATCTGGACATTTATGACATTTCAACAGTACATACCATAAATGTCAGACAGGTGTGGGTCCCACCTCTGGGACCTGCTCCTATCTCAAGAACCCGGGCGTGAATGGAGAGCAAGCAATGCATGCCTGGCTTTCTCGATTCACTGCTACAAGACTTCCAAAAATAATCTCTCTCGTAGATAGATAGATAGATAGATAGATAAAGAGAGAGAGAGTACCCTTTGGAAGCATGACCTTGTTAACACAAGCGGCTCATAATATTCAGCTTGTCTTTGCAGCCTACACAAGTGTCAATTCTGATACAGTTCACCTTATTGAAACATCAAAATTGTCCCCAGACACTTGAGAAAACTGCAGGCAAAATGCTCAGGATCTAGATGAAATACAATTGTGGCACTGTGACTGCTATTATTTATTTATTTTATGCACTTATATATAGAGAGAATGCGAGTTTTGAATACTGACAGTCTTATTTTCAGTATTAAGTCATTAAAGGTCTAGAAGCTTGGGACTGACTTGTTGTAAAATGTTCTCCCCAGTCAATTTTGCACAACATATAATTTGCCAAAGACTTTTGACTCTATAGCCAAGAAGATGACCCAATGGATCCTTGAGCAAGTCAAGCCTAAGGCTAGTTTCACGTGTGCCCCCCGGACTGCGCTCCGTCCACTTTGACTATAATGGGGGCGGAGTTCCGGCGGCAGCATGGCAGCGCACGGCGAGAGGCAGCCGGACTAAAAGTACTGCATGTCATAGTATTAGTCTGGCTGCCTCTCGCCTTCCGCTGCCGTGCTGCCGCCTGAACTCAGCCTCCGTCCTTATTATAGTCAATGGGAACAGAGCGGCAGTCTGGGGGCACACGTGAACTAGCGGCAGGACGGAACCAACAGGCTGTTCACCCGCCAGAACAGCCTGCCCGACTCCCGACTAGTGTGAAAGTACCCTAACTTTCAACGTGAACATAAATGTAAGACTTAAGAAGTGACCACAGTATAGTCTGCTGGTTACCTGGTACTACATGTTCAGTTCTCCTGCACTGCCTCCGCAGGGTGAATGAAATATTACATGCCGACCACTGAAATCAATAGACTGTTTATCTAACACATGTAAATGTTGGGTCCTCCAGAGGAGCAACACTGTTTACATACATCTGCTTCTCTGTCTAATAATATTAGAGTCCCGAATTCTGATTTCCACTGCCCCCTTGCACACTATCTCTAGTACGTAAACAGAGAGCTTGTATGCACCCAACATAAGAGGCTTAGGGAGGTTTGTTGAAAAGTACTATACCGAAAGCCGCACTACAGGGTTATAGTACAGTGGCATAATGGGTATGGGATAAAAAATAGAAGCACATTATGCTAATATCGCACCACAAGCCAGAGCAAACGAATAAACTTTGTGCTCTTAACACTTTGATTACAGATTATGCAGACAATGTAATTTAAAAGTATGCCGTGTGATAAACGCAATGAGGGGGAATTATGTAAATTTCAACACATTAGATTGATTTGCTTGAAATGAAACCAGTTACACTTCATGTTTTCGGGAAAGAGGCACAATTATTATGATTGAGAAACAGCAATGTTAATGAAGTGTGGTACTGTTAATCAATTTCTCCCTCCGCGGTAATAGCGCAGGCTTCTGCCTTATCTCAAAACACTTACAGCTGAGTTCCCTTTCTCTCCAGCATCATAACCAGGACTTCAAAGAAATGTTTCCCTTCCCATTAAATCACCAGCTTGGTTATTGGACTGAAGTTCCTACACCAAATAACTGCAATGGTGGAGTATAATTAAAAGGGTTCTCCATAAGTTCAATATTGATGGCCTGTAGTCAAGATAGACTATCCGTATCTGATTGATGGAGGCCCATCTCCCAGCACTCCCACTGATCAGTTGTTTAAAGAGGCTGCAGCCCTTTGATGGGCACCGTAGCCTTCCCAAAGCACAATGACATAGATTGTGTCCAAGGTATTGCTCCTGGTTAGCCAGAATCCTACTCCACACTGATGAGGGGCAACACCCCGAAACAGCTATTTTTTTGTGGATGGATAGCCAGCTTAGGTCTTCCCCTTCACATCCTTAAAGCTTGTAAAAGAGCGGGATCTTGACATAGAGGCCACTTAATAAGGTGGATCTGGTGATCTCTGTAATGGAGACACCCCGTTGCTCGGTTTTTCTTCCTTTGAAGGCTATCTGGCTTTCTCTGTGTTGAAGACCCATAACTGGGGCTCCACAGTTATTTTGCATATTACTGTTTCCCAGGGAGCTTTGCATTTTGGATTGCTGTGTTGAGACTCTTAAATGAGGCTCCACAGTGTTTTCTTTAGCTGGTCTCCTTAAGATCAGCTCTTGTTTTGTTTCAGTAGTCTC
Source organism: Bufo gargarizans (assembly GCF_014858855.1). Classification (NCBI taxonomy): domain Eukaryota; kingdom Metazoa; phylum Chordata; class Amphibia; order Anura; family Bufonidae; genus Bufo; species Bufo gargarizans. The sequence goes on from NC_058089.1 coordinate 108,172,310, forward strand.
CAAGGCATTGCTCCTGGTTAGCCAGAATCCTACTCCACACTGATGAGGGGCAACACTCCAAAACAGCTGTCTGTGGATGGATAGCCGGCTTGGGTCTTCCCCGTCACATCATTAAAGTTTGTAAAAGAGCGGGATCTTGACATAGGGGACACTTAATATGGTGGATCTGGTAATATCTGCAATGGAGACACCCCTTTGCTCGGTTTTCCTGCCTTTGAGGGGTATCTGGCTTTCTCTGTGTTTAAGACCCATAACTGGGGCTCCACAGTTATTTTGCATAGATTGTGTAGTGGCTGTGTCACACCCCGGAGTGGTGCTACCACTTTTGCACCTTGCTACTGTCTTTGTTGGTCTAACCTCATGTCATCTTATGCATTTATTCCAGGTCCTATACACTGTACATTTCTAATGTTAAGTAACTGTTCATATGTAATATGCCTGGTTCACCATCAGGTGGCAGCAAACATGGCAGAGCTGTACTTAGATAGAATGGAACCTTCCATTCCATTTTAACCCCCCTCTGGAGAGAAGTGGGCAAGTCCTATTTCCTGCAGGAATGGTGGGGACCAGTTTCTAGTTAGTCTAGCTTACCCGCTGCTAGGGGACAGGTGGGCAGGGGCAAGTCTCTGCTGGACGTGTCCACGCCAGCCAGAGCCCCTTAAGCTCTACTGGTCATGGGGGCCAAAGCTTGAAGCCTCAGGAGCCAGGAGGAAAGTTCCATGGTATAAGCATAAGTCAGACCAAAGAGAGAAGTGCAGCATACAGAAGTAACAGTATATTAGGCAAGTCTGTCAATACAGCAGAGAGAGAGAAAGTAGAGTTATTGAAGAAGCCTGCCAGTTAAATGCTAAAGCCTGCTGGAACCAAGACAGAGCTTGAAGATTGTTTTGATGAATGCTTATTTAAGTAAAGCTGCTGATCAACTACATACAAGGTCTAGACTTATTCCCTCTATTTATTGTTTGGGAGCCAAAGCCTGGGGTCCAGCCG